>NW_017728918.1:57992140-58068787 GCF_001723895.1 Crocodylus porosus | reverse complement strand
GTCAGGGCAGCTAGGGTCTGGAACCAACTTCCAAGAGAAGTGGTGCAGGCTCCTACCCTGGGGGTGTTTAAGAGGAGGTTATACAAACACCTTGCTGGGGTCATTTGACCCCAGTACTCTTTCTTGCCATGGCAGGGGGTCGGACTAGAAGATCTACTCAGGTCCCTTCCGACCCTAGAAACTATGAAACTATAAAACTACTCCAGCCTGCTAGGGGTCTTGCCTGTCATGGCAGGGGGTCGGACTAGATGACCTGCTCAGGTCCCTTCCGACCCTAGAAACTATGAAACTATGAAACTACTCATTGAAATTTGTTTATACAAACTTTATTAAAAAACCTTTGTCATCAAGTTTGTTTCAAACAGAAAAAATGGCTAATTTAATCAAGTAAACATTTGCAGAGAGAGATAGCCATGTTAGCCTGAAGTTAGGCAAAAGGCAGGGTAGAGACTAACTAAATCACAGATGCATAAGCTATCATAAGCAAGACCTCACTTCATTAGACCAAAGCTTATTCATATTTGATTCATTTAGTCTACATGTACAGCTCTTCCCTGCTTTCCAGATAAACTTTTGTAGCATATAGCAGGGACAATCCTATTAATTTCTATTAAAATTTATGGGAATTATGCAAATTCAGTATAAAAACTCCATATTTTTATTTTTATGTTTGTCTGAGTGTGAATCTAAGTGGGATATTTTTATATGTATATATATGCTATATATGTACATGTCATTCAGTTATGCATTACACTTTATTGCTACTTTTAATCTTCATGAAATAATCTGGGATCTCTTTAAATCCAGCCACAGCATTTGATTTATTCTCCAGCTGTCTCCCTGTCTAGGGATGGGGAGCCTAGTCAGAGATAAAAATAGCCCAGTTAGGGTTTGGGGAATGGGTAAAAACAGCACAACCCTGGGGCTGTGGAGAGTAACTGGGCTTTCCCGGCCCCAGGACTGTGCTGGAAATGTGTACAAGCATTTGTTATGCCGATTTAAAGTTAGTCCTTGTCTGACAAGAAATCACTTTATATTGAGTTCCTCATTTCTAGGGCAATATTAGCCCTGTGAATGGTTACACACCTGGGTATTTAAATTACCCTAACCTTGGTTAAGATGATCTAAATGTAATGCTTGTATATAGCCTCAGGCACTTGGGTTCCAGAGAGGGATTTCAGAATACCTCCTGCACCTAGGCTAGGGACAAGAATTACAGAAAAACCAGTATAAGTGATTGGAAACTGGTTCAAATCTGTAACACAACAGAAGTTCGGTGTGCATAAACCACTTTCAAAATGGCCGAAACTAGTTTAAAATAAACCTGGATTGATGTAGTATCCCATTTAACTGATTTTGGTTAAATCAATTTATTGAATTTCTGTCCCAGATCCCCTCCAGATTCAAATAAACTCACAGACCCCCGGCATCCCAGGATGATTTGCACCTCCCCTGCAAACCTCCTTGAAGGGCGGGTGGGCTAGCTTTGGCCAAAACTATCTGCTCCAAGTGAGCAGGAAGGTGTGCTATAGTGTCCCCCAGTTTCTGGCCTGGGCCACTCCAGGCATGTGGCTGCATTTTTGGGATCAAAATTGAATGTCTGTTCACTTGCCTATTGGTTCAGTCTATGCAGCTTAGACTAACCTGCAACCATTTAATCAATTCAGCCATGGGCTTTCTGACTGTCCTAGTCTTTGCCCTAGTTTCCTGTGGGCTGGCTCAGTGTGCAGGTTTTGGTATTGCTCATTTCTTCCCCTGTATGAATAGAGTGTCCGAGTGCCTAATTCAGGGCTTGGATTCCAGTCCAAGGGAGCAGGAATATAACAGGCAGGCAAAGGTAATAAAGGGCTTGGAAGCCATATGAGGAGAGATTGAAAGAAACAGGCATGTAACAGTTTGTGCAGAAAGTAATTAAGATGGGACATGACAGCAGTCTTCTGCCATATCTGAAGGGTGCCATAAAGGTCCCTGCTATACATTCAAATTAAAGCTGGACAGAAACCAGCTATTTTCAGCACCAGCTTGACAGCTGGTTGGCTCTTCATACCTGGACAGCCATTTTATTTATGTGTTAATTACTTTTCATGTGTGGCTGGTCTAAATTTCTTGTGCAATTAATCAGTTAATTGTGCGATAATTATTTTGCACGTGTGGCTGATCTTACTTTGCATGCATGGCTAGTCTAAATTTATTGGACGATTAATCAGTTAATGGCAGAAGCTGTGTGGGTTGGGTAGGTAGTTGCTAGTCTGGAGGGGCACTGCTGGGCATGTTGGATTGGGTATACTGTCATGCCCTGCACCCTTTTACTGAAGCTGTGGTGGGTTGACCATGGATCTACTGCCCAGGACCCCGGACCCCCTTGCAGCAAGCCTGAGGCTCACCTCTCAGGCTACAAGATTCTTTCCAGCTCTTGGACCCTGACCCAGGGTCTATAAAAGAACGAAAAGTGAAAATGGGTTGCACTTATCTTGTGCTGGGGGGGGAGGGGGTCGCTGCACTTTTCTCCTCTCGGGGAAGATTGTCACAGTCATTGTGCCACACTGCAGTCCAGGTGCCCCAGGACACAAGCCAACTCCATGCCTCTGCCAGGCAAGGGAGACCCTGTACAGGGCCCCATCACTTGGTTTGTGTATGTTTCTCTTAACGCTGCCAGCTCCTTGCACTTGAGAGAGTCCTTGGCAGCTGCCCTGGCTGCTCTTATTGCCCTTCTCCTCCAGGGGTGGGTCCCTTCTTCCTGACCCAGACAGCCGGGTTTTGAATTACCTACAGCTGGGAAACATTCCCCCCTGGCTGGAGCTAATTGCTAGGGCTGCATCCGCCATGCCTGCCTCTGGCTGGTTGCTACAGCTGCACTGCCACTGCATTGGTGCTGGGGCAGGGAGGAGCAACTGTCTTGGGTTGGAGGTGGCTTTGACACACTCCTCTCTGCACTAACGGGGCACAACCCTATTACAAGCTGGGGATCTAGCTCATAATTTACATAACTGGAGTTAACACATATGATCCTTTGCAACAGTTCAATAAACTTTGTTTATTGAGAATCTGCAAATAAATATATTTACTTATTAAGAGAATGCTGCCCCTTCATGCCTCACTTTGTGCCATATATGTTTTTTTCTTCATCCGAACAATAGAAGTGTCTAAATCTTAAACTCTAAATTTATTTTAAATTTCTAAAATGTCTTGCTTGGCCATGGAGTGTTAGTTTTCTTATTTGTTTGACTAGACACACAAACTCTTTTTCTTATGAGCAATAGTTTGCTTTCAAAAATGCATTTTTCAAAGCCTGAAGGCATTGACAGTCTTCTGATATTTTAATAAGAGTCTCATATATAAAAACCAACTTTCTTGTTTGTTTAGTCCCATGTTCTAGAGTTCTATGCACATCCACAGCCTCCAATTCACAAAAATAATGGTACAGTGCTTAAGCACATGCTTAACTTTAAGAATGCACAATGCTGCCCTTAACACGGGTAGACATAAGTACATGCTTAAGTGCTTTCCTGAACTGGGGCCAAAAAGAGGAGGTCTGAGAGCATGAGTCATATGCTCATTTGTTTGACAACTGCAACTGAAACACTTTCTTGTAACAATAAGTCTATGAATCTATGAATAATCAAGAGGAAGGCAATACAAATAAACTTATATCAAACTTCATTTCCATAAAGTATATGAAACTGTTCCTAAAAAACTGTACAGAATTCAGTGGTAGCCCAGCAAAATCTTCAACTTGTTAATGTGAAGAAGGGGTGAGGATGAAGATCTTGGTGTGAGATCTGAGGACACTTTTCCTGGAAGAGTTTTTGGAAATACCTGCCACTTGGTGTAATCTGGGCCACGCTAGATTTTGGTGTAATTTGGGCCATACTACATTTAAGACACAGAAATAAATCACCTCTGAGCCCTCCACTGAAAGTTGGTACTGAAATCAATACTCCAGGAGCACTCTACTTTAATCATGTGTAATTCCCAATTCCTAATCTAGTTTTTAAACAAGCCCCAAATCCATATTATTCAGGAATTGTCCATACAAAATGCGAGACAACTATTTACAAGTCACAGTCAAGATTTCATTCCACATATTTTATCTAATCTCTTTTTTCAGCATATGTTTTCAATGTTTTTAAGATCAGCTACCTCATTTATACCCATTATTAAATAATTCATGCTTCTGTTCTAGATGTATAATGAACATTACATAAAGATGCCCTCCTAATAATTATCCATTATCTTTACTTGTTATTTAATATCAGAAAACTGCTCTGTAGAAATACTGGCAATATTTCATGGAATGGCTCCTGATACTTAATTAAAAAGGCATTCTTATTGCGTGACTGATGATATGCAGAAACAGAAGGCTTTCTAAAATCAGTTAATTATATGCATAATAATTCTACAGTAAAAGTTGCTGATCACATCATAGTGCAGCTCACTATCTAACTGATCATTAGGTGGTCAAAAGAAAGAAGTAAGAAAGATAGATGGTGTACCATTTTAAGTCATTTAGGGTTTTATTCTTTTAAAATTATAGTTACCTAAAAGTTAGTTACACACACATTGAATATTATACATGCACCATTCATTCATTCATTCAATATGAAGGCCTACCCATAATAAGAAATTTCAGACTATTGTATAGAATCATAGATTAAATATCATACATCTTTGACCATCTTTCTGTGTATTCTGTCCCCACAGCATCTTTGTTGGTATTTGTTCTTCTGTTCCAAACTTTTGCTTCATAAGGGAATTAGTTGGTATTAATACTGACAAGTCTTTAGTTCCAACCCTACAGTTGGGGTGGGCACAGAAGCAGCAAAATCAGGTTGGGGTGGGCACAGAAGCAGCAAAATCACTTCAGGTAGCTCCTACTTCTGTCTCCTCTATTCCCATGAAAGAGCTAGAAGCACCAACTTCTATGTCACAGGTGGGGGAGAAAGGAGGTCAGTATTGGATTAATGGTAACCAAGATACTTGGCTTTATAAACAAAAGTTTATGTAAAATAGAAAAAGACCACTTTTAAAAATCAAGCATGTTTAAAAATAGCAATATATTTTGCATAAACAGAATATTTAGGAGATAGTGTTGTATGAAGGTTTTCATTTTTTTGGATTGGCTTGATAATTCTCAGCTTCTCCATTCATGTGGTCATCTGAAAATCATGCACCTTTACATCAGACTATGCTACTCTCTCCCTCAGCTCTGTTACACCACCCTTACTCAAGTTGTGAACCCCTCATTGGGAAAACAATCCTTTTGATAAGCAAGTTTTTACCTTCATGAATAACGCTTTGCTTCATGATGATACATATGCAGACTTATAAAGCCAGATTTTCAGTTGATGGAAACAGAAGCACTACTGCTGAAACCAAGGGATCTATGCTAATTTTCATCTGATGAGAATCTTACTCAGAGTTCAAATTAGTATGCTAAATCAGGGGGCTGTGACCTTTCGCCAGTATTGGCCAGAGTTTGCAGCCCTACCATCAATGCAGACCAGAAGTCTCCATTCATGCCCCCCACTTCAAGTGTCAAGCTGCCAGACTCCGGACCTCTCTGCAGCAAAAGTTAGTTCAAATACTGTGAAGCAGCAGGCTCTGCAATGAAGAGAAGTATGTTGGGGGGAAATAGCATGGCTGATTTCCCCTGTGCTGGATCAGTCTGATTCACAGGCTGAATCCAGCCTGCAGGCCACTGGTGACCCCTTTGCTGGGTTATGTTTGATAAGATCTCACTAATTAAATAGAATAGAATCTGTAATAAATGAAATATCTATTATCAGTTTAGGCAATCACAAAAACATTACTGAAACTTACTGAATAACATCAATTGCTGCATTGCTAATAGAATAACATATTTTAATCCCATTATATTAAATCATATAAATCCAATAACAAGTCTAAAGATACTATATCATTTAATTCTGAACCAGTAATGAGTAGTTAATGCAGTTATAAAAGCAACTAACAGCCTATCCCTGATTAAATGAACCCCACATGATGTCAAGATGTATGTACTACTGAAAAGAAAAGCTGTCGTTTTTATAATACATAAATTACATAGTAATAACTAAGGACATGGGGGATGAAGTATACAATTGCATTCTTTCCATGATCTTTATAATCTATTCACCCAGAGAATTCTATGTAAGTACTCTCTGGAGACTAGAGGAGCAGAGTTCATGAGAGCTTATAATGTTCTACCATCAAGTTTAGAGATAGGAACAGAAATCAACAATTTCCTTGGAGAGTTCTTTTAATTAATCAAATGAAATATGTCTGCAATATTTCAAGAGTTGAACACTTTTGATGTTTTATTCAATACTCTGTCTCTAGGTTATAGTGAATGCTGAAGATATGCAAAGGTTTAGAAGCAAAATATAAGGAAAGACAATGATAACGTGGAGTGCTGATCTTTTATGGAAGGCTGCTGCTAATTTCAGGTCAAGATGGGGTGGTGAGTGATGTAAAACAATGTTTGTCGTAAAGGGGAAAGTTGAACAGATATTGTTTTACATTAAGGAAAGAAAACAAGTATGAAGCAGAACTTTGGGTCTTACCACAAGGATTGCTGGGGAGGCCCTAAAGAAGCTATGAAAAAGGAAAAAAAACCTACTAACTAAAAACATTCAATTGGTCTCTGAAGTGCCCTATGCTGTCACATGGACCTGTGGATTTCTCCAGAGGCATCTGCAGTATTTTTTGTATGTGTGGTAATTAGTATTTCTCACAGTACCAAGTCACCTGTCTCAACCTGGTGTGGAAGTTTCTTGTGGTAGTTTCTTGTCTGAGAACTTGGCTGTTTGAGAAGGGTCAACACCTTCTTCTGGTATTTTGCAACATATTATGGTTCCATTCCCAGAATGGAATCATACACAAAATCAGTGTAAAATCACCCAAAATCCCACCCCACCCTAAAGACAGAGTGGATCTGGATTGAAATATTTATGTTATGGATTAAGGCAATAGTTTTGAGCATTGTGTTGCTCGAATATTCTTCTGGAGGTATCTGAGGACAACTCAGTTCTGCACTTATTGCCATTTTAATTCAGTGGTCTCTTTAATTATTTCCTTCAGTTTCTCAGTCTCTTTTTTAATAATAGCATCCCATGGCCATTGGATATCTTTGCATAGGAGTGCTCTTAGACTGCTGCTTCAGACAGCTAGATTAGGCATACATTTCTCCACTTGTATACAAAGATTCTTTGGAAGAGTTAGTATGGTTCTGTCTTTTGTGACAGGTTTGTTGGCAATGGCCTTAACCTGACTGGATCCTACCTATACATCTTGCTGTTAACTATCGTTCCAGAAACATTATTTCCATTACACAGAATTTGCATTTTGTTCATTTATCTTTAGCCCAGCAGTTCTGGCTCTTTCCAAAGATGTCTAAAGCATCTAGGTCAGGTTCTTCAGTTGTTTTTCTTTGGCATAAGACCTTTGTACTTTCTAGATCATCAAAAACTGTTGTATTTTTCTGTGAAACTCCTTGGGTTCTGAACAAAATCCAACTGGCAGCCTCAGAAAAGTCTTTCAAAGAGGGTGCTGAATGTGCTCAAATATACCTTGTTTTTCTGAGAGCATCTACTAGAATACCACTAAGGTAACAAGCAGGGAAAAATATTTGGTGTCAACCATTTATCTAAAAAAATCCCTCTCCCTGTCAGTGGTGAAAACAAATGTCTTTTGATGTATTCATTTAACCCTTTTGGGCCTCTGAATAGGCAGTTCTGTTTTGTTTACTGTGGCAGGGCACTGTGGGTGCCTGCCACTTTAAGGGCCTGGAGCTGGCAGCTGCCAGGTGCCTGATGAGGGCAGCCATTTTGAATCTGGGGCTGACCATATAAACAGGGCAGTTTTGCTGCTGGAGGCCAGACAATAACATCATCTGGCTAGAGAGCTGCTGGTATCATCTGGAGGTAAGGGAGGAGCTGTAGGGGATGGTCAGGAGGCTCCTGGTCCTGGGCGTGACCTAAAACTGCCAGGAGTGGGTGGCCTGGTGGGGCTCCCAGTGGCGCAGGAGCCCCCAGGGAATACCAGGCCAGTTACCACCCTGGTGAAAGGCAGGTCAGGGCACCTTAACCCCAGTTCCCACCTTCTGGTGGGTCAGGATGTCGGTGGGAGAGGGGGCCAGGCACGGCAATGGTCACCTGAGGAGGGAAGCCCTTATATCCTGAGTAGAAGGGGATGATGTGTAAGATCACAGGATAGCACCATGACCTGGTGCTCCAGGGGGGGAGTGAGAGTCCCCTGTGTGACCCAGGGCACCAGGCATGGTGTGAGGTACCCCAGCTCCCCACATCCAGGAAGGTGGACCCAGAGAGAGTGTGTGGCTAGTGAAGCCAGAGGTAGAATGCCCCCTTGACTGGCCCATGCTGGGGCCAGGACTGAGAAGGTCAAAAGGGGTAGGTGCCCACCATGAGGGGCATCCAGAGCCATAGGCCTGCATATGGCCTTGGGGGTGGAGCCAGGGACTGCATATGGCCTAAGGTCCCAAGTGGGGACCATGCCCAAGAGAGGAGCTAGCTACAAGGAGCTCAGCAGCCTGGATGAAGGCAGCGTAGGCCACTGGAGTGGAGGGATCTAAGGAGGGTCCTGTCAGGAGGGTTCTGGAGCCCAGTGTGGGGCTGGTGATCTAGAGAACAACTAGATGCCATCTGTGAGGCTTGGGCTGTGGTGTAGGGGAGGATTGGAGCCGCAGATAGCGCCCCTAGCATCAGGGCCGGAAATGGGCAGCATCCCGCCTGATGTAACGACTTATTAATTTTTCCAACAAGTTATGGCAGGTGAGATAGGCGGGCAGCGTGCCTGGAGATAGGTGGGGGGCTGGTGATGACTGGCCTGGGGAATCCCACCTTGCTACATTTATTAACAATGGTCTGCAAGTGTGCTTACTCTCTTGTTTATTTTACTGGCTCTATGGTTCTCTGCACAGATCTATTCAGCTTCTTTAGCTTCTGCCTTAGGAAGGGGAGAATTTTCTAGATATGTAACATGTGGGGCAGCTGGGCTTTTTCAGCTCATTTTATACTTTGGTGAGAGCTTCTCTTTCCCCTGAAAGATATCTCCAGTTGTTTTGGTTCCCTGATCCTCCTCCAATGCATGTGCCCCTTTGATAAGATCAAGGCATTTTAAAATCAATAATGGCTACCATATACTATTAATTGTGGCCTTACCTGGGTTAGTATTTGAGGGGACAGGGCAACAAAGTATTAGGGAGGCTTGGAAGCTACATATTAGTGCTTGCCCTTAATTAAAGACATGGGGCTGTGGATTCCAAAAATAGAGGGAGATTATTATTTAGACCAGGAAGAATAAGAAATTGCTTACTAGGGGGAAGTCAGGGAATCCTCAGTATGTACCTCATATCAAAAGAGTGGATACAAGAGAGAAACTACAGACCTTGACACTAATAGAAGGAAAGACCTGTGGTTCAGAGAGTCCCACTGGTGTATGTTGTTCTGTGTCTGGACTCTCTGTCCAGAAAAGGAGGACTTTTTCTTCGACTGGAGAGCCAAAACACCAAAATTACCCAAGCCATTCAACTGGTCAGAAACCATCTTCAGTAGGGAGTTAGAGATAATGACCTGAGAACTGGGAAGAAAACTGCTACAACTCCTAAGATGATAGATTTCATTCAGTAGACAACACTACAAATGTTCTCAGCTAAACATGTTGTCTTTATCTGTTTCTACTGAACGACATCTGAAGATAGTACATAATCGTTGTGAAACTTGTAGGAAGTGGGGAAGAAACCTGAACATATCAAGGATTATAGTACATGTCATTGCTGCAAAATGTACTGTGTGAAGCAGCTAACGTTTGCATATCAGCAATGAAAAATAATGGACATCATCTGGATGACACTGATTCCTGAAGCAGCTGGACTGAGGCCCAGAGTGGAAACTTGCCATCCAGAAAGTTGGAGTCATTTAAAGCTGTTGTTCCTTCTGCCACAGAAGAGAAATTGGACATAACTATTGGCTCCTGTACACAATGTGGACTTGCAGCTGGAAATTGCTGACACAAAAACAGGTTGAAATTACTCTGAGGAATTAATTGTAAAGTTGTAACTAGTTGTTCATACACAACTTTGAACTATATTAGTTTATATCTGTAGAAATTTCTGGGGATCCAATTCATGATGACTTTTCCCTAAAACAATGATAGTGACAGAGAAGTAGGAACTTCTCATACAGGAGATTCCTTAAGAGTATAAGTTACAGCATGTCTAGGATAAAATGCCATATTTTCCTCACATGCAATACACACCGTTTCCCCAATCCTACCATCTGAAAACTGGAGAACTATATGTAAGAAATATAGTAAGAGCAGGTTCTGCTGCTTACCAGAAGAACATAAAATCTGAAAGGAAAATCTGCATTGTTGGAAAAATGCACAGGCTCAGTTCTTCAGCTGTTGTTACTCAATTCCATACTACAAAGAAAGTCCTTTTTTGCTTTATTCTGCCTTTCAAAAACAAGATAAATAATATATTCTGGGGTGCGCTATATGCAAGAAAATATGGTATATGGCAATTGTAGCAGAGTGAGGGAGAAGAAGGCTCTGTGCTCGTCCCCCACCACCAGCTGTTTCCCGCAGTGCAGCCAGGAACAGGAAGACTGCTGGTTGTAGGGTGAGAGAGAAACCATGCCCAGACTGGAACTAAGGGAAGGCCCAGGTATATATACTTACATAAGGGGCAGCTGACAGCTGGTGAAGAAGCCAGCAGATTGGCTGCTGGGAGCACCGGAGGGGAGATAAGAAGCAGCGGTGGAGACTGGAAGGAGGAGGAGGAGGAAAGAGCAAAAGTGAAGCTGCTAGGCTGCAACACTCCCGGAGGGGGTAAGAGAAGCACAAAGGCTCCTGTTCTTTTGTTGTGCTTATTTCTGTTGTAACTCTGGTGGTTCATGGAGGGATTGTAGGGGTGGTGGAGCTCCCAGCCATCAGGGCCCTACTCAGACTCACAGGGTGCCTGAACCAGCAAGTCTTGCCATCCTTTAAAGGGACAGGCCCTAATTTTGAACTGTGTTTTGGACTGTAACTACCATGCGTGTAAATCCTGCCTATACAGGGATTACATGTCAGTCATGGTGAACTGCCTTAGTCATGGCAGAAAAGTAGATACTAGAGGCAGCAACACCCCCAGACTAATTTCAGTTTGGGGACTGCCCAGTCAAGGGTACCTTCTCCTGATGCTGCCACATTTTGGTGCATGGGTTGGGAAACCACAAACCCTGCTTAGATGGAGGCAGTGCCAACTGCTACAGGAAGCATGGATACCTGACACCAGATGCAAGAGGCCATGCTACAGTTCTTGCAGAGACAGTAACAACAAGTAGATGAGCTACTGAAATGTAGGGTAGAAGATAGCAAGGCTGACAAGCTGCTGTTTGCCCAACAGCTGGCTCTAAATGAGAAAATGATGGAAGCTTCTGGGGCACTGGGAGGAAGAACGGAGTAATTCCACATGCCTCAAGTGATGCATGCAGAAGACCCAGAGGCATATCTTGAGGTGTTCAAAAAGATGGCCACAGCAGTGGGATGGGATAGAGCTAAGTGGGCCTATCAGTTTAGTCCCCTACTAACAGACAAGGCATAGGTGGCATACAGAACTCTATCATGAGAAGAAGCTGGTGACTACTAGACCGTGAAAGTGGTGATCTTGTACTGCCTGGAGGTATCCGCAAAAAAACTATAGGCTGAGATTTCCGGAGAAAAGGTGATGGACAAGAGGTGACCCTGAGTCCTACTACAATTATTCCAGGACCTGGCACAGAAGTGGCTGATTCCTGAAAAATGTAACGTGGAAGGGGTACTGGATTTAAAAGTGTTAGAACAATTCATCAGGAACTTGGAAGAAGGGATCCAACAATGGGTGTGTCAGCATCAACTGCAGTCAGCAGCAGAATCCCTGAAGATAGCAGAGGCCTATGTCAAAGTGGAAAAGGGTGCACAACAAGAGAAGGTTCTAAGGCCCTCTTCAGCCATAGGTCAGGGAATTGCAGAACCTTCTCAGGGGGAACAAGAGAAGGACAGAAGTGCCTGGTGAGACCAGATAGATGTTATAATTGTAGAAAAAGTGGCCACAGAGCAAGTTACTGCCCATAACTGAGAGGAGTACACTGGTCCCCGGAAGGAGACATCCTATATCAGTCAGGACCATAAAAAGGCTATTGAAAAGCCTGAGCAGATGGATTGTAGTTTTGGAAGGGGTGGATACTAAAGACCTCTAAGGCCTATAGCGGAGGTAAAACTAGGAGAACTGATGCTCTGGGTGATAGTTGACACTGGTTCCGCCCAGACCATGGTGCGAACCATGTTAGTTCTGCCTAATATAGGGGAACTCTGCAGGGCAATAACAATGATATGTTTTCACAGAGATGCCATGACCTATAAGCATCAGAAAGTCCCTTTAATGGTGCTCGGGAAAACCCACAACATGCTGGTAAAGTTAGCTATAAACTTGCCAAATCCAATGACACTAGGTTGTGATTGGCTATACAATAAAGAGGTAATGCGAGAGGTAGCTTCTGAACCTGGAACACTGAGAAGCCCCCGCTACGTTAGCCAGCTAGATGAGGGACTGAGAGAGATGAAGAAACTCCAAGGGAAGACTCAGAAGAGACACTGGATAGGCAATGTCTCCTTGGTCAAGGACAAGGGCAGACCAGCAGCAGGAAGACTCATTCCGGTACATATATGAGAATATATGTAGCCAGTGAGAATGGGGAGGTGATATGACCAGAGCTTGTGGACCAGAAGCCGTGGTTTGAGGTAAGAGATGACATACTTTATTGGATTGATAAAGGGACGGGGAAAAGAGAAGAGATAGCTCAGATACTGGTAAGCCATGGGTGTAGAAAGCCCTTGTTGCAGGTGGTCCATACCCTGTCATTGGGAGGGCATTTGGAGAGATAGAAAATGGTGGCCCATTTGGTAAGATGTTTTTCTGGCCAGGCACATGCAAGGAAGTAGAGCAATTCTGTGGGGGATGCCTAGCCTATCAGAAGGTATCTACAATAACACCCCCCCCCCTGCGTCAGTCTTGTATGCTGAGATTCTGGAGGGATCTAAGGTCAGACTGGATTGCTGTAAGCAGTTGGGGTTTACATTGGAGATGGTCACTATATATGGACTTTAAAGTGACTTTAAGGCTGAATCTAACCATTGACACAGACTTAGGCTTAGTGAGTGACTATCCTTTTGCTCCACTGTTCTACTATAACTGCTGAGATTTCTACTTTAACACATAATATGCAAGATTATCATCATGGGGAAAAAACTGTTTTTTATTTTTCCCTGTATTGGTCAATTGGTTTACTTTGTGCATTTGACAATTCTTTGTATAGTTTCCATTCCATAATAAGCCTGTTTCCTCTATTGTTTAGTTGTGGGCACTTTTGAAGAGAATAAAACTCATAAAATGGGGAAATGTGATTATATAAAGCAAAACTGGCAGTGGACTCTGTGGCACTTGTACTATGTAAAACTACTTTTAACTCACTTCTTGGAACTGACTAGCTTTCAGGCTGAACTTCAATAGAAGCAAGGGCTACTTGGCTCTCTCTGTTCCTTTTGTCACAGGACTCCCTGGCTATCATAGTCCTCTAAAGATGCTTTGTCCAGCATTGCCTCTATTCTCTTCATCTTTGATGCATCCTGATTAGTGGAGTCACTAGCTCTATTTTATATATTTTTAAGTCACAGCTAATTTTAATGACAAACACAATCTCCATGAAAGCACTTAGTTGGAGAAAGAAAAAGGGATAAGTTTTCAAAATCTACTCTTCCCTGAAACAGCTGACCATTTGAGCTGGTCAAAATCTAGAATTCCTATTTCATGGGAAATTATTAAATTAAAAAAAATGTGTTCGGTCTGAATCCAAACAAAGATAAAAATTTCAAAATTTCTCACAAAACAAAAATGTTATTTTGGCAATATTAGACCTCCCTTATTAAAGCACTTTGCTTTAAGTTTTCTAACAACTAAAACAGTGAATTTGACATGAAGTGCTTAAACTTTATCAAAGTAAGATGTTTCAATATTTTTTCCCACTGAAACTAACAACATTTGCACCTTCCCATGAAATATATAGATTTTGCCAAATAAGCATTTTTCCAACAGCTGAAAAGAAATTAACTAACACTAACTACTTTGGTTAAGAGGAAAATTGTTCTCTTAGTCCAGCAGCATTTGTATTATGTTGTGGAAAACAATATTCAACAAAGCAGTGGCTCTTTCTACAAATCTCAGGATGTTTGTGAAATGCCATTCCTCTGCCTGCTGCTGAGCCAGGTGGGAATTTTACAAATATATTGTTCTTCATGTGTTAGGAAATCAACCGGACATTAAAACACATAAGCCAATTACCACTTTTTTTTCTCATGTATTCCATGCCTCTGAATAAGACCTGCACCTTGTTTCTGGAAGGCAGAAAGCAGAAAATAAGATTTTTCCAGAGTCATTGTGCAGAGATGACTTCATGGAGCAGCTCATTTCCCCTCAACCAACTCAGCGGCTGCTTCAGGAACAAACAGCGGTGTGAAATCTTTCACAACAGCTGCTTAATTGGCATCAGCTTTTGGCTGCTTAGACAAAAGCTACTGATAATTCAGCAGCAGCCACAAGAGGGTTAAAACTGGACTTCATCCCTGCTTCTTGCTAGCTTAGAGAGAAGTGGTAACTATTACAGCACAGTGTCTCTACTCATCAAATAAAATCAGCTTCTCTGCATAAGACATGAAACTCAATTTTGGAAGGCTGATTTTTTGAGGAAAAGCTTCATGTGGCATATGAGTAAATATGGTACTTTATTAGTTAATAAATAAATGTATTGGTTTGGACATTATTTATCAAATTAAAAAAAAACCTCAAAGGAAGGAAATTTCTGTGATTCACTAGTGTATTATCACACAAAACATCCCAAAAAAAGCAGTACAACTTATACATTATCGTCCTAGAGCATCCTATTTTCCAGTAAATAGTCTGTCCCATGGACTGGTGGTAGGGGGTGCACTGGCATAGTTGCACCCCCCCCTTAATTCCTACTGTACCCCAACTTGAAAACCAACTGTCTGGGAGGGGCAGAAGCATTGAGATTTGTCATTTAACTTCATGGCTCATCATCTTCTCACTGATTCCTGTTATTCTCTCTCCTCTCCACAGATGTTAATGACCCTCTATTCTTCTTAATGGTCTTGATGTTTCATTATTCAAACTATCTTCCTTCTGCAATTTTGCTGTCTGTTTCCAGGCAATGTCTACCTTATTTCATAGCCCTGAAGACTTTTTTTTTTTAACTCAAGCTAAAAACTTTAACTCAGGTATGGTAATATTAACTCAGGTGTAGAAATGATGATTGACATATCAGAGGCACTGTCAAGACACTCAAGAAGACTCAGTTTTGTTTTATGAATCTGAATAAGAGATATTCATATAACTATCATAACTACAAGTCTAATGATACAATATCCTTCAATTATGTTTCGCCTAGTTGATTGTGTTTGTTTTTTTTAAATTTGTATATATCCTAGCAAATTAGTGCACATTCCAACAATTATATTTGTTTTTGTTTTGATCTTAAACTGAATAATCTAGTGCTACCATATTAGTAAAGCTTCTTGTTTCTCTTGAATTGGAGAAGCATGTGTTGTGTTGTGTGATGATGTGCCAGACCACGTGCACCCCACTTTTCAAAATCCTAGATCTGCCAATGCTACGGGTAGTCCCAAAGGAATATATGCACAATCAAATCTTACCATCTAACACTGGTTTGGGCTGAGAACTCTTCAGACGCAGTGAAGGTCGGAAACGGGTTCGGTCATTGAAGCTCCAGCTCTTTTGCACTTTGGTTGGACTGCCCTCTGCAGTAATGTCAGTACTTGGGGACCGCCGATCTCCAACAGAAGCTTGCCTGTTCTTAATACTCTGTCCTCTTGGGCTGGCCATCCGTACTCGCTCTTTAAAACTTAACTTTTGGCTGTGAAAGAGAGGCACATACTTTATTTCATATTTAATTCTTTCCAATCTCCTTTGTCATATGATAGCCATCTAAACATGTACATTTATTTTATCCTAAGCAAGAAAGACAGTGCAATGTCTTCTTTTAACCCATTTATCACTTTTATGAAATATATTTATTCTTTGGGATCACACCCACTTGTAATAAGTGTAATTCTGTTGAGACATTATCTCTGATTACACACCTTACAGAAATGTTTAGACCTTTAACAGTAGTAGTGTATAATAAATCTAACCAAATGTAATCCAATAGTCACAGTTTAACCTCTGAAACATTCTTTTTGTTCTTTCAATTTTAAACACTTCTAAATATATTGCTATGTTAGTCAACCCAGCTCAGTGCATTTCTGATTATCTCTACATTTAAACAAGGACAATTGTTCTCTTATTTCTGCATGCCATGTACTTTTTTTTTTTTAAGCAGGCAAGATTAATGTTATAGTCATGCATTTTCAAGACATGACATTTTCCAAAATATTACACACATAATTAGTGATCACTTACATGTAAAATCACACATTACTTACAACATTCATATGGACAAGACAAAAAAAATACAATCAACAAAACATTCACAAAATGCAATCAATGAGATGACTGAGTTGCAGAAATATGATGCTTCATCGAGTGTTTAAGAACACAATTGCCTGTCATTAATTAAGCTGGAAACAGCTTAGCTGAATAAGTGGATTCCTACTTTAGGAACAGCAGCAGCCCAGCCAAGCAACAGCCCAGCCAATGTAGAAGTTGTTTCTGATTGATCAAGGGTGGCCTGTGAACTGTGACACCTGACTGAAGGGAGGGTTCTGCTCTTTTTGCATATGCATGTGGCTGTTTTTACTTCAAGTCACACATGTCTGTATGTTGAGAGCCTGTAATATACCATGCTTAAAACATATTTGTTTGTGTTTCTATGTGCTATATCATGTACTTGGCTTTGCCATGCTGGATGTTTCCATGCAGTGCTTTTCTGTATTTATAGTTTATACTGTTCACTGACTATACTTCAAGGCACATGACACACCAAAAAATGGAATGGAATGTTGAAGCTGGGTCTGCTGTTTGGAGGCCCAAAGGCATGTTCTACCTACAAGATTAAGCCCGATCTGCACAAGGGAAATCTTTCCCACATAATTCATCCTATTCTTGCAAAAGAAAGGGCTGGAAATCACAGTTGTTCTGTGGCTACTTACAGCCTGATGTAATTTTACTGGATCTTGCAATAGGTATATGGTGCTGTAGTAGGAGAAAATCTCTGGGGGGTCATGTAGAGTACAGACAGCACAGATTACTGGTCTGTCACTGTAAATGCTCATTATGTTGAGACACTGTCTGTTCTGTTTCCTTTGCAATCTTTGCATTTGACTGCAGCATGCTAACAAGAAACATTTCCAACAAAATGTATTCTGCAGATAACAAGAAATATTAAAATATACTTTCCCATGCCTAACCAACCATACTCTAGAAAGACAATGTTTTTATATACAAGGATATGAACTGGAATCAAGATCGAGCAACTGTGGTTATGACATTTCCAAATAATCAGACATCTTTGTCCATGCACCTCATATCATTTCACTTGGAATATAAGCACTATTGAGACCGGCAGGGATGCGCTATGTAGCAAGCAAAGCACATGCTGAGCAGCTTACAGTGAAGACAGTTTCAAGAATGCTATAAAGCAATCACATCATTAGAAAGATCTTCACTAGATAAAGGTCTTTCTATATGGCGTGTTGGATCATAATCACTTTAATGAATATCTGTTTCTATAATTTCTCAGACAAGACCCATACTCCCCCTGCCCAAAGTAAGCAATTGTTGAAACAGAAGTGGATGGTGCTGAAAACATCATCTCTTTCTTTTGCAAACTAACTATACCTCTGACACTAACTCCAATATAAGACTCTCAGAATCTATTCTATGAAAGAAAAGCAAGTTCTAGATTTATCTTACAGTAACAGTTATATTACAAGACTCCGTTCAATGTTTGGCAACATTGCTAGTCATATACCTTCACGAGAATGTGACCAAGGAGTCAGTTTTCTAAGACACACACAATGGAATGGGCACGCATTAGTCTGCGCTAATTACATATTACACACACATGCCTCATTATGCCTATTTTCTCTTTTCATGTCTGCCCCATATACTATACTGCATGTATCTTTCCAGGGAGCCAAAACTGTAAATGTTATACAAGCACAAAAATCAAATAATAATTTTCCATACAGTAGTCCAATAAAGCAAACGCTTTCATGTCTCCTCCTCCTCTGATAATTTAGATAGAGGCTTGGTACAGCCATTATACATACACTGGTCTAAACTGTCTGAAATCAGTATAAGTCTGTAACCATACAGAAGTCTGGTGCACACAGACTGGTCTAAAAAGGGTAGAAGCCAGTCTATGATAGACCTGGTTTGATGTGCACTCAAATCTAATTGATTTAGGTTAAACCAGTGAATCAAACTTCTGTACCAGATCCCCTATTAGTTCAAGTTAGATCACTGTCCCCTGGCATCCCAACCTCCTTTGCAGCTTCCTGCAACCCCTGTGTAGCAGGAAGGCATGCTAGCACTTGGCTTGCAGTTGGCTGCTCCAGTTGAATGCCCACTGAGCCCCTCCCCTGAGTTCTCCCAGAGCTAAACTGGCACAGACCTTCTCTCCAGCCCTGCCTCCTGCCTCTGGCCATTTGTCAGCTGTAGGAAGACAGTGGGGCAAGGGAGGGGTAGTGCAGGGAGGGCGACGTCTGTGTCCCTTGCATAAGCCCCGGGACCTGGGCATCTGCATCCCCAGGCTGTGTCCCACACCCTGTCACAAAGCACCCCACAACGTGCACTCCCACCTGACACTGAGCCCAGGAAAACCCCCATGCTTGGGCACAGCCTCATGAAACCTAATCCTGGCTTCCGCACACCTAACCATGGACCCTGATGCCCCCATGCTTGGGCACAGCACCATGGAGCCTAACTTTAGCTCCCACATACAACATCTCAGAGGTCAGAGACAGGTGCCCTGTCACCCAGACCCCAGCATGTACCCCACCCACTCGAAGCAGAAGCCAGTGCAAGTGGCATGCCTCTGGTGGGTCAGGGTGGTAGGGGGTCGGACACTGGGACTGAGCTCACACAGAAGCAACCCTGTGACCTCCATGGCTTGGCCACTGCTGGCAGGTACCTGGTACTTGGGCCATGGGGATCTGGGGTGCTGCAAGGCTTTTTTGGTCTCAGAGAACTAAAGTGGAGGGGTTGTGGGGGCATGCATACCTATGCCTGGATGCAAATCACAGGAGGCCTGGGCACTCAGCTATACTTGACAGTGTCCAGCATCCCAGGGAGTCTGTAGGGCACATTGGAAAGCATGCAGGAGCTCCCCCAATCTGCAGGTCTCAGCCAGTGCAAGGCAGCCTTCATGCCCTGCCCACCAAGGGGCAAACATGTTTATTGTTCGCTACTAATTTAGCCTAGGCTGTTTACAGAAAACTGCGTAACTTAGATTAATTCTGCTTCAGGCTTTTTGAATGTCTGTACTTAGCTGACTGGAAAACTAATAAACTAGCCCTAACAATGAGCAATAGAGCCTATTTTTTTCTTTATTATCCCAGTAACTGAGAGCTAAAAATGAAAATAAAAAGTACAAAGGGGTCTTGCTAAATCAACTCATTTCACTACATAAGTAATGGCTGCCTTTAAAATCAGTTGTGCACATTTCATTTCATTTATAAAAAACTGAATTATATGCAATAGCTACTTAACCTGAATATTGTTAGTTCTCCAAATCAAAGCAATGAGGCAATGATGAAAGGAACAGTTGCCACTTCATCTGTACTAGAGACATTTGTAAAAATGCAGCACTGAGAATGAAAATATTAATTTAAAATGCAGAACTCATACTTAGGAATATATACAGAAATGGTACTGTAACAGCATTCCTGCCAGATGTTCTAAGAATGTTAAATGAACAGAAATTAAGTATCTGACAAGAGTGTTTCAGAAACTCTGTTCTGGAGACTGAGCTTCTCCAAAGGCAGCAGTTGTAGATAGAAGATCTTGGGTCTCTGTTCCTATCACAAGACTCGTAGGGATTTTTTCTAAAGTCACTGGGCTCTAATTAGCTATATAGGTACAAAGTATTTCAAATTACACCTGGCTGCAACCAAGGATGATTCACTGCCTGCAGGCAGACAAGTATTATTTGCAAGGCTACCCTCATATGAGGTTCTTCCAGGAGAGTGTAGTGAATGAGGCACTGTGATTTATTGAATGAGGGCACTTCCTGGGAAACTTAGCCACGTTTTTGCCAGGTAGGAATAATCCATTTCTGGGGTACACTTCCTAGTTCTTGATTTTTTGATACAACGTGAGGTGGGGGCTCCAGACTATCAGCCCTCTTTCCCTTTCCCTATACCCTCTCCCTCCAGCACAATTTCACATCTCAGCGCATATTGAATTTTCTCCTGAAGCTGATATTACTGAAACCTCCTGCAAGGTTTAGCTTATTGTGTTTTTTCCATCTGTTCTCCCATCTCTTTGTAATATATCATGACTGAAGTGCCTTTAATGAAGCTACCCCATTGATGTATATTATAACATGACATCATAAAACTGGCAGGATAGATTATGATCTGCATGGTACTGTGAGATGTCAGGTTCTAGGCTCTGTAACCTCCCTTCAAGGGTTCTTGAAAGTCCAATATAAATGTTGTTAAAAAGGTAAAAGCCTTAAGATACTAATTCAGAGAAGCTCAAGTAAACTTCTGAATGCACATTTTCCTTAATCAGAGGCATGCAATGAGAATATGAATGAGTCATATTGACCTCCCCCCTCTATCTGTATATTTCATTCTCTTTAGGAGATGTTTTTGTTTTTCTTTTTTTTTCTTTTTCTTTTTAATCTTATAAGCTTAATATTTTAGTCCTCTCATTTGCATATTTTTTCCCTCATTGTCTTTGCTAGTGGCAATCTCTTTGGACCTACTGTGACATTTTCTGGCCGGTTGCAGTCTCCGGTATTTTTTCACAGAGATAGTGCTAGAGCTTTTAAATCTTTATATGAGTGGGGATAGGTTACATCTGGAATCTTTAGGGAAAAAGAAAATGACCCCTCTCTGCTTTTTGTCCTCTGAAGGCATCAGTTGCGTAAAGTATCATCGCTCACTTCTCTTGTTCACATATGCATGAACCATTCACCTCCCCTGACAGTAAAGGGTTTTGTTTTCCTCTTCCTAAAGTGTCTATTTCTGTCATTTGCTTATGAACAAACTAATGGTTAGAGACACTAGAGGTCACTGTAGCTTCATTTGCTAAGGTAGCAAGTAGCATTTCCTGCTGGACCAAATTACTTTAGGACTGGTGTACACAGACAGAAGGGTAATCCACAACCTCTACTGAAATCAAGATAAATTGCACAAATGCAAATGACAATCTAGCCCTAGAAGTTAGAACTTTAAGGCTTCTCCACCAGTCTAATGCTAGGAGCATGAACCCAAGAATAAGGATATCATAAGGATGCTTTTAATGAGTTTAAGCAAGACTCACAGGGATGTGATTTTGTTTTACATGTCAATGTAGACTTGCAGGGAAAAAATTCAGATTAACCTTTCTGTGTACAGTTTAAGAAATAGTGTATTATATCAAAATAGTTTCTAGACTGGTAGAACCTATTTTCTGCTCACTTTATATTTTCTGCACAGTTTTAGAGACTTTTGAAGTGATTAAAATATACTTGCAAGAGTTGGAGCAAGTTTTTGACATAACACGGGGGTTGTTCCCCAGGGATCCAAAGGCAGAATTACCATTTTTGGTAAGAGACAAAAAGGTCAGTGGAATCCAGCTGAAGAAGGCCATTGTTCTAGCATGCAGTCCTCTGTGTTAGGTTCTAATGGACTGATTCAGGCAGGCTCCACAAGCTGTGTCCAAGGGGATTCATAAGTCTGAGTTACTGAAGTGGCCTAACATTTGATAGTATTCCCCACTAATTAACAACTATTTGACATTAGAACACGACTACTACTGTTGCAATAATCCTCTTGAACTTAGAGAAATGCAGCTATTCAAATAATCAAAAATTACTTCAGCTCTTTATAGGATCAAGCATTCCAAAAGTTTAAGTCTCAGGCAGAAAGGGGCAAATAGGCTTTGGCCAGCCAATGCGTGCTGCACAGTGCAGTTATTCAATTGCATGGATTTGGAGGGGGGTGTTATAGAAAACTATAGTGCACAACACCTTATTCCCATTGTACTAATATATTATTGCAGGCAACAAGCAACAAGGAGAAGTACAAGCACTTAAAAAAACAAATCAAGAAAGGTTCCTAGGAGAAGTATAAAAACTGTGAAGCACTACAAAGGGGAAGTAAATAGATCATGCACCTGATGTTAGTTGGCATTCTCAAATATCATGTGAATAGACAGGATGCTGGATACCTATGTTTCCGAGAGGTGTACATCCTGAAGAGCTTCTGTTTATTACTACAAAGCTTACTAGGAGTGAGGGGAAATAGAGGATCATATTACTAATTATTCTACTACTTGGAAAGGGGTTACGTTTTCCATACAAGCCAAGTTAAGTTCCAGATCACTGGCAATTCTTTTTTTTTCACAATGGTGCATGCAAAAAATAATTAATTAAAAAAAAGGAAATAGTTAAATTTAATCTTCTCTGAGGAACAACTACTATACAATATTTGTATACAATATATTGGAAAGTGACGTGAAGCAGTAGATTATAATTCTTTTTCTCTCCCTGACCACCTGTGGAAGCAAAACTTCCATAGACTGCAATCAAGAGTTTTGCCAGAATAAGAAATGCAGTACGAGTCCCACTATATACTACTTTTAATAAAAACTTACTGTAACCAGGTTCAATTCACTCCACTGTAGAAAGCCAGCACAAGACCTATGCGCATCTAAGCTTCCATAAGCTTTCCATATAGGATACAAGTGAAGCTTACTTATGTTATGCACCACCTTGTACTGATCCTATGCTAGACAATGAATTTAACCCTTGAGGCATAACTGTACACTACTGTACAGAAATTGTACAGTATATGGAAATTCAGATTTTAAATTATCTAAAAGACTAAATTACAGATTAATTTATGTTACAGCATTGATAATACAACAAAATACTCTACCACTAAAGTTATAAATGATTAAACAAAACAGCACTTATATACAATATTTTGAATTAAAATATAATCTGTTGTGCTTCTATATTAAAATTAATATTAAAATACAGACCAAAATCTCAGTGGCATTATCCAAATACACCATGACATTTGAAAGGCTTTGGGTCTGAACAGAAGAAAATGAATGAAAAAATTTCTACAGTAAATCCAAAATTTTTTTTTATTGGGAAAAACAGAAAAATCAAATTAAGTTTCAGCTAAACTAATACACATTTTCGTATCTGCTTTAACAAACCAGAGTAAAGAACAAGTGCATGTTCACAAAGCAATCCGATGCACTGCTAAGACAAATGCACTGTGATTTAAAGAGTGAAGAAAGAAGCAGCTTACTTAGTTCACATAGCATCCCATGCAAGTTACTCAGCATTGCAATAAGAAGAAAAGTTAAGGACTAGAAGACAATTAACTCTAGAAAGTGCATCGCATATTTAATGCATAAGACCACATACACTACAAACAATTTTAACTGATGTAAACATACAGCAATATGACATCAGAAGGGCTATAAGCAACCACTGACAAAAATACAGTATTTCATAATAAAAAGGCACTGAGTGGTCTTCAGATTTATATGAAA
This sequence comes from Crocodylus porosus, assembly GCF_001723895.1. NCBI lineage: Eukaryota > Metazoa > Chordata > Crocodylia > Crocodylidae > Crocodylus > Crocodylus porosus. The sequence goes on along the minus strand of NW_017728918.1, from coordinate 58,044,993 downwards.
GCCCAAGATCTCAGTTAAAAATTAAACATGACCAATAATCTTTAAAACTGTTCAGTTGTATTTTTTAATAAAGTATATGTTAGTCATCTTGACCTGGAAACACTGATATTTAATTTGCTAGATGAAAAGAATTGTTGAAAAGATTTTAATACTACTGCAAAAACTGCATACCCCTTACCATATAAAGAAGTAACAGTAAATATTGACTGAGATTTTTAAAGGGGATTTGGCCAAGCATCTTCCATTAATAATAACAACAATTCTGTGAAAATTAATGAAAGATATGTAGTTAAATTTGTTAGGCTACTTTGAAAATATGAAGCGTTATTGCTTATCATGGATTATTTCACGTAATCTTGATAGTCAATGACTTATTTTTGTAGCTTCTACTTGTGGCAAATATTATTGTGTGTAAATGCTCACATATTGAGGTGCAAATAACTGCCCTTTTCTCGTACAAACCATACATTTTGAGACGACAATATGAAGATATAAGAATCACTGCCCTTTTTTCTTTGAAAAACTTGAAACCAGTTTTTGAATACGGTTGTGAAAGGAGAGGGAAGTATGAACAGCAATTGAACATATTTTTATCAAATTTTACAGTTTTGTGCAATTTAACATCACAGCAAATTGGGGCAGTGGTTCTTAATCCTTTTAGCTGCAGGGTGCTCCTCCATAACTTATCTGAATTTAGCATCATCCCAGTTGAGAACTGCTATTGTACTGCTTCAGTTTACCTCAGTGGTTCTCAACTGGGGTGCTGGAGCCACGTGGAACTGCATTACGTGCCTTGTGTGGAGATAGATCAGGAAGCAGTGGAGGCAGGAGTGGTGCTCCTCTTTGCATTAGGCTGCCTACATTAGGTTTAGCCTGTTTCTGGAGGCTGCTGGACTGACTGCCACCACCCAGTAGGGCTGCCTTGCATGCCCCTGTTTCCAGGAGGAGCACATGGGGCTGAAATGCAAAGGGCTAAAGCAAGAATAGGTGCTTTTGCCTGCATCAGACTTACCAAACCTTCAACTATTGATTAGGTTTATCAGATAAACCTAATGAAGAGAGGAACTCCTGCTCTTGCTGCAGCTGTTTTGTAATTTGGCTGCACGAGGCACATGGGGCAGGTCCACCTGGTGGCAGTGGCACAGGCATCTGTGCCACAGCACTCTTGAAAGGGTCTGATGGTACCCTAGTTGAGAACTACTGGTTTGGGGGATGGACAGAGTAACATGAGTAAGCCAGGAGTAAGCTTAGGGGTGAACTTACAGTGTCAGTGACTGCAGTGACTGCCCATGTAGATGCTCTTATCTCTGGCTGCTACCATTCATACCCTAGCTTACCTTGCAGGAACTTGTTCCTGTGGTCATGAATGGACTCTAAACTTTGCAAGAACTCTGTGAAGAAGGCCTAACTCATTACTGGGAACTAACCTTTAGCATAAATGCACCTTTTGGTTAAAACAATTAGTAATCCCCTACAACTGAAAAGAGGCATGTTTCCACTCTGTTAGCTTGCCAGTATAGGCCAAATAAAAGTTTGATTTCTGACAATATTTAATCAAGTTCACATACCATAAATTATTTTTCAACAATTTTAGTCTACTTTGAATCTACTGTACCTAAAGACATCAAATAATGTCTGATATTTTATGATATAAAGCATATAAAAAAACTACAAACCTGCTTGAAGCTTCTCCTTGTTCTTTCCTTCAGGTGTCAAGAGACAGGAGGGAAAAAAAGATATTTGTTATGCAGATAGTAATCATATTATATATATATAGTATGTACATGTATGTGTATGGTATGTATGTAGAACACAGATAGTGTTAGATAAATGCTAGACTGTAAATGGATGTGTTAATTAAATTAATATGTAATACACACTTTACAATGCAAGCACAAAAACATTCAAGCAAACTCATCTCTACAGGACTTCTGAAAACATCTCAGTCATTTTAACACATGCACAACATGCGTAGTACATACCACTGCAGACTGAACTGGCAAAGCACTTACTTAGGCAAAATGCATTGCTGACATATATAACAGAAAGTTGTAGACTTTTATTAGACAAAGTCATCTGCGGTAATGAAACAGGTTTGATTTAATTAGGATTGGGATATCACAGCAATAGATATATTTAAAATAATGCTTGGATGCATTGTTTTTTCTGGGCCACATCTTTAATTTCAATTCCTTTTGATGGGTTATAGCTTCATTATTTAGAGAGCTTCATATTAATTCCTTTATGTAAATGTTGCTCTATATCTGAATATTTGTCTTAAACAATATTTCACATTTATTAAAATCAATATTTCTGGACTGTGTGATGCCTTTTTATCTAAAAGCTACTTTGAGTCTGAAGCATTTAGGATGAATACTTGTGGTAATGGATCACTTATGGCTTTGTTCTTGTCAACTCTGAAATTTGCAGAGCAGCCTTCTGGAGCCAGCCAATATTTTTTGGCTAACATGTCTGGCAGACGATTTCCTTTGAGCACATGTGTGCTGGCCATAACAAAAATACCACCCTCACAGTTTTTATGCATAGCCTTTTCCAAACTGTACTTAATATCCTTCATTGCCAGATTCTTGCCCCACATTGGAGACCTTTGGCCTACTGCCTTCTGTTAAATTTTTAAGAACAACTGAAAAATCATAGCTGGTGTTTTTCCAGCTAAACACTGCAAAGTCTCACCTTTGTTGTGACATCAGACTATTCTAAATTGGCCAAATTCTGAAATTAGAGTACAAGGTTGCCCTCCATTGATTATATCTGTGTATATCTAAGGATATACATTTTACCAAAGAAAACTCTGTACTATACCTAAAATTATGATTATGATCTTTTTCCCTATAGGTCTACAGAAGTAGAATATCATGAAGTTCTCTGCAACATATGGAAGTCTCATATGGAAAGTCATGATGGCAACCTAGAACCATGCTACTGAGAAAAACAAAGAAGAGTCTTTGCATTAAATACATATTTGCTATGCTCATTTTGATTGATAATAAGGATAACAAAGAGACACTCAAACCTCTCCTCACAAATAAATGGAGATAATTTACTGTAGCTATACAAACAGACAATTTTCACAGTGGGATAAATAACTACTTGAACTTTCAGATGCTCTGGGATTCCCAAAAATTCTGTGACCCAAATCCTCAGGTGGTATAAGTTGGTAGAGTTCCACTGACTTTAGCTGGATAATAATACCCATTTAGATAAGGATCTGGCCCAGAACTCCTATTTTTGAGGTGGAAAGCAGCAGTTTTCTGCTTAGTTAATAAATGCCTTTGGTATGAACTGTGCTGAAAGGACTTTCTAAGGAAGCCAACATATCTGAACTCCCATAACTCTGTTATAAAAAATAACATAGATTTTTACCTATAGTAAATAAGAGGAATTAGAATGACTTGGAAATTGAGTCTGTGTTTACAAATATGCATTGATTATGACTAAAACTTAGCTGGTGTAGAGAATGGATACCAGTAAATATGTATTAACCTTGATATATGATGTTTTAGAAAAAAATGCTTCTAATGTTTTAGTTTGGTAATATTGCATAGACTAATGGAAATTGATTATATTTGTCACACTTTATAAAGAGCCTGATTTATACTGTTCCGATTTGTTAGCTGAGACTCTTAAGAAAAGGAATTTGAGAGAGACAAAACAAGACAAACCAAACAGAAATACTAATTTTCTAAAAGCTTGAACAGACATCAAGTACAGCACCAGCTGCCATAATTGTACCTACTTTGTAGGGCTGCAGGTATGCAAGGCCTTCAAATGAGGCTTCCAGGTAGCAATGGAAACCGATTTCTCATCAGCCGCATAACTACGCCATACACACTACGTGCAGGATATATGATAAAAAAGAAAAACAAGGCAAGAGGGAGCAGGGGATGAAACAAAAATTGAAAAGCAGATTAGTAAATCAATACAAGTCATGGCTACTTTTTATCATTCATAGCACTGATACATGCCTGAGGGGTGGAAGAATACTTTCATAATATCGCCAGGTGGCTGTCAGGTTTGTTCGGCTGGCATCAGTAGAATAAAACCGCCAAGCAGCCTGGTATGAGGAAACAATAGAAAAGCACAAAGGAACCAACAATATGAAATGAACGTGCCACCACAATCATGTTGGAAAGTCTGGACTTTTGTTCAAACCAGGAGCATTACCTGTGGCTGGCTACATAAATATTGCCACCAGTCAAAATCTAGTGAAACCTACATTCTTTATTACAACATAGTAAAATATGCAGAAGAAGTTTTGGGGGAAATATCACAAAACAGTCAGAAGATGCAGAGCAGGCAATGTATTGATTTATTTGTGAAAGTCCCAGCAGGACACCCACATACAGCTGCATAATGAGATAAAGAAGATGTTATATTGCGTAAATGGTAATGAGAACAAACAAAAGGATTTAGAATCCGGGTAAAATATTCTCCAGTACTGGAACATTATTGAACATTTAAAACTCTGAAACAAAGAGTTAGATTTATAACTCTTAGATTTATAACTGATAAAAATGGTGAGACAATGGTGAGCCAGGACCTCAGTTAGACTAAAGCGGTACAGCTGATCTGGAACTGCTTTGGCTATACCAACTAACACAAGCAGAGGAGCTCACCTGTGATGTTAAAAAGTTTCCCAGATTTCTTTCCCTTGTTTCTAATACCTATAGTCATGCTTTATTGTACTTTCATGAGCCAAGTCCTCTGCATGTATAAAGCCACATAACTACACTGACTTCTTTCAGTGCCTTCTGCTTAAATATTATTAGCATCAACTGGAGTAAAAGAATAGAAATCTTGATTCTGATTCTCCTCTTCCCTGAACTTTATGTAATGATTTATAGTTGTGTGAAGAAAATGCAAAGGAGGTTTAAAATGCTTCTATTCTCATTTGGTAGCATTTTGCACTCACTTTAACATGTGAAAATTGCTACTTCAAGGGCACGAGAGTGGAGAATCTGAATATGGCATTGTTCTATACTAATTTCATTGCCATCATGTTTTTAAAATTAGGGATTCTAAACTTAAAATAGATGTTATAGCTATTCAGCTGCAAACAGGTGCATTTTATGACTGCTGATCAATGTCTGAAAAAATAAAAATATTTAAAAAATAGCTTTTTAGCATCTTTACCACCAACCTATTCATAGAGTCACAAAGCTTAAGGCAGTGGTTCTCAACCTGTTCAGATGCAAGATATCCCTTATTAAACTCAAGGCTTCTCTTAAAAATGGCAGCTTCTAGCTTTCACTGGGTTTTTGACTATGGACAATTAGTGAAGAAATTCTTATGTTGCCAAGGACTCAGACCACAACAGGTCAGACTTTTTTTGACACTATGGGTTCCTCTTGGATTTCTCTTGTGAATCAAATGCTAAGATTGCATGACTCTCCCTCTGCCTGAAGGGTACCCAAAAGTTTGCAAAGCAAAATTTCCCAACTATTTAGTTGGTCTATTAAAAGATATCAGATTTACTTAAAGATATCAGATTTACTTGAAGAACCTTGTTTGCCTATGTCCTTAGACCAACATGACTACAATGAACCCCCCCCCCCCCAAAGATTGCATGACACTCTTAAAAGACTCGCATGCTACCTAGGTTGAGAATCACTGGTTTAAGGCTAGAGACAGATAGTTAGCCATGTTAGTATGAAGTGAGGCAGAAGGCAGAGCAGTGTGACAGCTTACAGACTCTGAACCAGATTCTGAATCTTGCCTGCTATAAGTGTTTCAGGTTAGAAAGGACAGTTAGATCCTCAAGTATGGAATCCTGTGTACTGCAGGCTATTTAGGTCACTCACATATGCAGGAAGGCTGCTCCAACATGCCGTAAGTCTAGCGTATTGGAGGAGACTTGATTAATTGAGTCTGCTGGACTGCAGAAATGAACATGCTCCAGCAGCCCCCTGGGTTGTGTACCAGCATCTCTGTGCTGAAAAATGGCATCAGGGCACTTCAAACTAAAGCTTGTTGAATGAGCTTTAGTTCAAAGTGCCCCACCACCATTTTTTCAGTGCAGGGATGCTGATACATGTGACACTCAGGTGCTTTTAATTAGTGCAGCTCACTAATTAAAGCATTCCCCCTCTTCCGCCCACTGCCCGGAGCACCTCTATAAATGTCACTTTCCTAACCCTCGGCTGAGCCCAGTAAGTCATGTCTGGCAAATTAGATAAGCAAGCAGGCTTGATATAAAGACTCAGTGAATAAAAAAAATTACCGCTTCCCTTGTTTGGTAGTTTGTTCCAGCGGCAAATTAACAATTTTTTTTTTTTGAATCTCATTTGAATTTCCCTGGTTTCACTTTCTAGCCACTTATCCTTGCTATGGCTTTCTCTGCCAGATTACAGATTTACTATTCACTGTCTTTTCCTTGCAAAGCTACCTATGAAAGGTGATGACTATCTGAACAAGTTAGTCTTTAAGGTTCTACTCTGCCCTGCCGTTTACTTAGATACTGTAATCATTTACACATTTACACATCTAATTTTTTCAATAAGCTAAACCAATATAACTCTACAGTACAGACTGCGTGGACTAATTTACCTGTGTAGAGCTCTTTTTTGCCATGGCAAAACTACTCTGAGTACTAATTGCAGTTTCTTATTCTACACTGCAGTCTGCAGTACACATTTATCCCACATCTCTAGAAGTCTTAAAGGACTTCTCTATTCCTGTACTTTCTTCAGTTCTTCAACACACTGTTTTAACATATGAACACTAGAAAAATAGGCAGTATTCCAATATCAGCCTTAGCAAAGCCGCTCTCTCCCATTAACTACTCTCTTGGTCATGCATCCAGTGACAGAATTAGCCCTTGTTTCCATTAAAATGATTCTAGGATTTTACTTGGGTGGCTTATTCACTATGAACTCCCCCAATCCTTTTTAAAATTACTAATTTCCAGGGTGCAGTACCTCTCTTCTGTAGACATTGTCTGGGATTGTTCCTCAGTGTATAACTTTGCATTTGGCTATATTGAAAGTCATTTTGTTTCAATCCTTCCAATATGACAAGTGACACAAGCCACTCTATAAGACTTCTGTGTCCTCCTCATTATTTACCATCTCACCAATCTTTGCATCATCTTCAGATTTTATTAACTATTTTACACCTATTTTATGCTAATTTTACATCTATTTCTAGATCAATAATGGAAAAGTTGAACAACATCAGGCCTACTGTAGAACAGTAGTAGAAATACTTGCATTCAGTAATGACTTTCCATTAGCAATATATTCTAAGATGAGTTTAGTTTGAAGCCACTTACCCTGTATAATATTAATATTTTAATCAAAATGTCATGCAGTACTGTGTCAAACTTCATACAAAGTCAATATATTATGCCTACACAATTACCTATACCAACCCAACTTATAATCTTATCAAAGAATGAAAATCAGACATCAGAAAGACTCTTGTATAGGACAAGTTAACCTATGGTAGGTATAAGAGGAATTACAAAATGTTAATAATGTAAATTAAAAATATACTAACAATTTTGTTAACTACTTGAATATTTCAGAGTCACCTCTGTCATCTACCTTGAGTTCATTGTGGAACAATAGCATATAACTGCTTCTCTGTTTCCACTTGTCACTTCAGGTGCATTCAGTCTAAGGAATCCAATACAATAAATAGATGGGAAACTGATTAAATACCTTTTTCATACACTAAGAGCTGGATAAGATATCCTTCAACAAGGAAAAATCAGCTATGATTGCAAGTTAAGAAAATTCTACAAAATTGAGGTTTTAGTCAGTAAATACTAGGCTAAATCTATTCATGAGCTTTTTATATCTTCTGCAGCATTGATCTGCACTATCTTGTTGATACTGTAGCTGAAAGGGTGCTCATCATTTCAGACCTTGAGCAATTAGTGTCCACATTTTTAGTGTTTGAATGAGGTAATATTGATTGTAGTTGTCTGGACAGACAATGTTAATCTAAGAAAATGTACATTGGGGCACTATTAGCCTCTTAGTAGTGAAAAATAACTGAATATGGGCAAGAACTAGATGCTTTCTCTCATTGCTGTTATTTAGTGATCTATTTTCTCTTCCAAATAATTTTACTACAAACTTAGCTATACAAGGTGTGCAATCTGCACGAAATACAGATTATAAAATTACACAAATGCATGGCATTTACTGAACACAGTGTGCCTGAGGACACTATTCAACCTGTAAACAGTATTTCTGCAGGCGTTTCATAATATTATTCATAGCATTACCTAGTAAGCACTCTGAAAGTCAGGTATAGTTATTTCTCACAATTTTGATATTTACCTGAATTAAACTGGCAGCTGGATTCCTTCTTTTCTCAAAATGCTTCTGACGATGCTGTTCCTGTACTTTTAATGCAAACCCTGAGCCAAGAATGCCCTAGAGTATAATACAACAGCTTTTATCATTAAACAGGTAATTAAAAAATAGTTTTAGCATGTCAGCTTCAAAGTTTGTGTGAGATTGGTACAAAGCTCCAGCATTCGTAAGTGGGCACTGTTTTGTGTGATTAGTTTCAAACAACATTAGAAGGTTAACCTAAAGATAGGAAATGCCCATTTGATGAAAGACAGGAGCGTTCCTGATTAAGAGATGTTACCTGCAGTGTTACGAACTGCCCATCTAAACCACTATTTGGTTTGGGCTACAATATCCCACTGAGATTTTAAACCCGTTATCTATGTAGGTAACCAAGTAATCAGGTGTATAATTCAAATGAGCACTCAGACGAATTTAACCAGAAATGATGATATGACTACTGGCCCAAGCTTCCAAACCTGTAGTTGTTGTGCTGATCTTAATTTATAAAATTAAAAAACATGTGGCATAATTATCCAGTATAAAACAAGTGCTTCCATTTTAAATTAATCTGTAACATTCCTTCCACATGGCCTGAAAAGAGTTTATAATGAAATCTTCACCTCTTCTGGCTTTTAACAGAAGGGCCCTGTAGAATAGGCTAAGAATATTCAGACTTCAGCTGAACAGGCCAGAAGGTTGCTCCCTCAGCTCTAGCAAAATGTGTATTCTGATGAATACTTTTGCATGATAAGGCCAAATGATTCTACTTGGCTCTTACGCTGAAGGAAAAAAAATGAAAATCCAGGAAAGGCCCACATATTTTAACGTATTTTGCAGCAGCACAAAACTCAGCATAAAAGCTGCTCAAGAAAAAAAATGGACACAAGGATCTAACATAAGGAATAACATTTCTGAGATTTAAAATAATTCCAAGTTAATTATTTTTCACATACCATTAGGAAAGGTTATTATCTTACTCATTGCTAGGACTACATTTTCTGTAATGGCTAATTGTGTAAGATGTAGGTTCAAATTCAACTGTTACGGTTAAAATGCCAATAGATACTATAATATAGTGCTTGAGATACTGCATTATTCCTCTGCTCCTTAAATAGGAAATAATTGTGGCTCTGCCAATCTTGGATTCTACAGTATTGCTGATACATAATTTCCCTAAAATCCTGTTTAATATTTGTAAATGGCTATATACTCTTATTTCTTATCAGGCAATAATAGAAAACAAAAGTTGTAGTGCTGCATTTGAGTGAATGAACTTTTGCCTGATTTAATGCATTCTATCACAGTCAATTGACATATTCAACACCGCTATGGTACCCACTATTAAAGTCCCACCTCTTCCAATAGCAATTAATTTGAAAAATAGATCAACTCAATAATTTCAACACCCTGGAAGAAACATAGTGCTTGTATGTGAGTCACAATTCACAGCAGAGGAAAGGAATTTCAGCCTTTCACAATGCAGCAGTAACTAATCCTGGAATATTTTCCATATTTGTTCTTGCCAAAAAACCTCAAACAAAAAAATCCACGACAAAGCATTTCAGTGAATTCCACTTGTGCCATATCGTACTATTAACTTTGACAAAGAATCATTTAAACCAGTGGGGAAGTCTGCTTCAAAACTGACAGCATGACTCTGTTTTTCACTGAACAATGTACTGCTTAAACTCTGTGGTTACATTATAGATGGCCATATCTGAAGTACTAGCTTACAAGTGAGTAACAGTACAGTTTTAGAAACACTGAAGTCATAATAACACTGTTCCAGGCTGCTAACATCACAGGAAAAGGGGTTTTATATAGATGATCCAACTGGATGATCAGATTTCCTTACTCAAAGACAAGGCACTCCAGAAAAGTGTTAACATTACTTAGTGAGCTTTATATAGTCAAATGATGACCCTTTATGATGGAAGCTTTCTGCAGCTTATATTATGGCAGCCTTAGGAGCTGCTGAAGTTTCTACAGCCTTTTTTTGTAAAGATACTCACAGCAGGTAGTGCAAAGAAAGAAATGCCTAGTAGAGCGAACCCTGCAGAAAGCAGCCTTCCAAGCCAAGTAAGAGGAGTTTTGTCTCCATAACCAATTGTTGTCAGTGTGATCTAAAAAGAAATGAATAAATACCATGGGTTACTAAATGGAAGTACCTGTGAGAAAAGCTAATGATCAGACCCAGAATGCAAAAGAACTTTCCCTTTAAATAATCATTCCCCAAGAAGTATGAAATTCCAAGCACATTTTCTCTTTTGTATAATACAAGTTTCTATTTTCGAACACATATGGAAAGAACATTACTTAAATAAGTAGATATGAATAACTTTGTAGCTATGAAGATTTCTACCACAAAAGGTTTGAGTAAAACTGAAGTTAGCAGTGGATCTGAAATCCTAAGCAAGTGAGTGGAAACTGTGTGAATCATGAAGAAGATACAGTTATTTTTAGCTTATAAAAGTTGTTTGATTTAATGTTAACTTGTTAAATGGTACACAATGCACAAACCAACAGTAAATTCTCACAACCAAGTATGCAAATGTAAAAAATACAAGGCAAAGAGCAAACGATCCTGTGATCAAAAGCAAGTATAAATTCTTATATAAAAAAGGTCAAAGGAAATGCATAAAGAAGCTACGCTTCCTATAAAACCATTTGTACAATAGGGCTGTGTCAACTGTTGTAGCGTAAAAAATTCCGGGCACATAGGGTGTCGACATGTAGTGAAAATATGCAAGGAGGCTAGTTGGGTAAAATAACACCTTGAGAGAAATATAGCAATTCAACAGTAGCGGCTGGCTACAGCTTTCCTGACTGCAAAAGTTGCATGAAGAAAGGTCAAAATTTACCTAAATCTGGCCTCCATTACGGCTTCCTGTAACTCTGCCCAAAGCAAAGTGTAAAAAGCCATAGCATTCAGGATTGAAGTGAGATATCCTCCTTATATTAACAGAAGAATTAGCTCAAGTTTTTAGCCACAGTCATTCACGAAGATAGTGTAAGTCAAGAAGGATATGATAGTGTTAGAGTGACGCTGTAGCTGTGGTGATCCAGGACTTATATGAAAAGCAATAAAAATACATTCATCTTTTATTTGAGCAACTGAACAGTTGGGATAAAGTTAGACAAGCTTTCAAATGTTTTGCAGCTTCTCTAACATTATCCCAAATCTACAGCTGTCCAATAAAGGATATCACTGCAAAAAAATCCTTGCCTCTCATTCAGAAGAATGGCATTTGTGAAACACTATTTGCAACTCCTTCACCTGGAAAGGGTAATCAAAGACAAGGTATACAGGGTATCAAAAGAGCTATCTTGTGAAGGCAGGAGTCACTCCTGTGTAGAAGAAATACAGACCATTGCAGTGTTTGATACATATGAAAAGTCTCTGCCAATAGAAAGCAGCTGCCATCATCATTCACTGAATTCATGCCAAATTTGAATACGGTATGTATCCCATTTGTTGCTCCACTGTCTAATGTAGTTTATTAACATGTCCTGAAGGTAGAACAACCCACAAGATTGTAGTATTTTGGCTATGGAGTGCAAGTAACAGACCTGCACTGTGAAGCACACAATCAAAAATGCATTGTTTAGTATCAGTAACCAGAGATAAGTCATAGAAATCACATAAACAACCAACATTACATATGTTGGGGAAATTCACCCCTAGTGAGGAATGCCTTGTGCCAACCTTCCACATAATCTGAATCCTGAAAAGGGCCTGTGGGGGTCTCCACCATGCCAACAAAATGGCTTTGCTGGCATGGAAACTCACTTTGGAGCTATGGAACAGACCAGAGGAAGGGCCACAGATACGAACTTGAGAATCTCAGGGTTTCTAGTGGTCAAATTCCAGTCCATGGACAGAGAAAAACAGATGGAAAAGTGGCATGAGGGGAGCTGTGTGACAGCTCTGCATCCTGGCATAGGTTTGGTAAGAGGATTTCACTTTCCTGCACTTCTATATATAGTCTGAATAGTCGAGATTTTTGTAGGTGGAATTAATTTTACTCTATGATAAAAATTAATTATGCATACAGTGGATTATATTAACTCCAAACACAACAACTTAATGTCTCACATCCAGAAGAAAGCAAACTGAACTTTAGAGGATAAAGATGGACAAGAGGCTAGATGCCAGGGATTCCAGAGCCTGCCATTAGTGGAGACCTTGGATAAAGGGAATCTATTTTACATAATGTTCCAAATGTGGACAAACTCAGGCTTAAACATTTTTCCAGCAGAAGTGAATTCACAAGGAAAACATCTACGTCAGACAACATCCTGTCTCAAGCCCCATCAGACTTCACTCTTCACTCATTAAATATACTATTTAATGCATGGGTCACCACTGGGTAAAGGGAGAGAGGTAGATTTTGAGGTAATTGGGTGTTAGCTAGTAACGTCTTTGTAAACAGTAAGCAGTGCATTGAATTGCTCCCATCACTAAGGACAGAGCATGGATGGCTCTGTCCTCCATGGATGGAAGGCCAGACTTGCTATAAGGGAGGCAGTCACACATTGTGAAGTTGTAGAGCAAATTGTGCCACTTGGGGCAAAATAACCCTGCCTGGCTCCTCCTGGATCTGTCCACAGCAGTATAAAAAGCTGCCCTGTCTTGGTCCCAGCAGTACAAAAACCTGCCCTGGCCAGCAGTTCAGGGTTACTTGACCCCAGGAGCTTCATTGTTTCATTTTAATCATGGAAAAACATCTATATAATAGTGGTATTTGATTTTAATCACAGAAAAAATTTGCGTTACTTTTTTAAATCCAAAAATTGGGGATTTTTAAAAATCAGAGATAACCAAGATCCCTGGTTATTAGCAATATTTTTTGCCCGGTACCTGTGACTGATAAGCAGGTTGTATCCACATTGCAATTGCTGGTGTCAATGTACTATGTGCAACCATGCCCAAATTAGTTTTAATCTAGCTAGTTCAGGTAGCAGACAGTGAATATCCTTGTGTCCCAGTGAACCCTGGAGCACAAATAAGGCTTATGTAGTCTACCATGAAGACTCTGCTGCCAGATCTTCAATGCTATTCGTTACCAAGCTACCTAGAATGAAACAAAAGTCCTGTTGCCTAAGATAAGGTGTTCCAGCCAGCTACCAACTCCAAAAAACATGTATGTATCGATCATGAATATTATTTCACTTCTTTTAAAGGAGACTCTCAGAACAGACAGCACTACAATAAAAGACAGTGGATTAGACATATTTTTGTATACCATTGAAAGTAATGTCCTATAACCTAGGCCACAGAATTTCATCCAGACTTTTTTGTATTTCATTCTATAACTTGTATTTGACTAACGTAAATTTTCTAGAAAGACATCCAGTCTTGATTTAAAGACTTTATAAGACAGAAAATGAACTATTTAGGCAGTTGTTAATTGCCATCACTTTTAAAAATGTATACTTAATTTTTTACTTGAACTTCCAGCTATTGGGTCTTGACATGTCTTTCTCTGTTAGGTTCAAGAACTCTTTGGTACCTAGTATTCTCTCCCGGTGAGCCTATTTGTACACAGTAATAATTGATTTTCTTTTGATTAACTAAACAAATTAATCTCTTCAGGAGCTAAAAAGGCTTTTTGTCCCACCCTCAAATGATGCTTTGTGGTACCTTCTCTATCCTTTCCACTTTGGAAAGAAAATCTCCTCAGGAGGGTGGAGACATCAGCGAAATGAGCAGGGGGCTGGAGATAGCCACAGAAGCATTCCCCTGCTGTCCCCTGCTCTCTGGACGCTGGAGACAAACAGGGGAAGAAGCAGGAGGCTGAAGGCAGCAGGGGAATGCCTCTGGGGCTCTGGGTGGCAGAGGGACCCCAACGATGGCAGGACCTGGCTGGGCAGGGATGGGAGGGCTGGCAGGGGGAGAGGCTGGGCAGGGCAGGGATTGTGGGGGGATGAGAGAGCGGATGGGGCCAGCAGGGTTCCCCCCACGGTTCCCTTCCCCCTTCTCCAGCCCCCTTGACCCCTTACTCACCATCACTGGATCCCTGGTGCCTAACACGCGGCCTGGCCGGCATGTGTTTCAGCATCAGGGTGAGGGGCTAACCATGGAGATGCTTTGGCAGCCAGAGTGCCTTCCTGGAGGACCCAACTTCTGGTTGCCTCAGGGCATGGTCCAGGACCATGCCCTGCCCCGCTTTTTTTCTGTTTTGTTTTTTTTAGACCCCTCATGCCCTGCCCCGCTTATTTTTGTTTCCTTTTTTTTTAGACCCCTGGATATCCAGGCAAAATCCACCACAGTCCATACCAATCTGACCAGGGGCAGATTTCCCAAGACCCTCTAGCCAGGAACCTCCAGTTTCAGTCCCAGCAGGAGCAAATCCCAAACCTTGGCTGCAGCCTGGCTCCATAAAGCTCCCTCCCAGCTCCATGAAGCAACCATCAAAGCCCTGAAGCATGGACAATAGCCATAAAAAAACATAGACATAGCTATGCCCAGATCATCTCTGACTGGTGGCTGTCCAACCACATCTTAAACAACTCCAGTGGTGGAGAATCCACAACTTCCCTAGACAGTTTATTCCACTGCCTCACTGTGTAAGTGATTTTTCCTGATATCCAATATACACCTACTTTGCCACAACTTCAAGCAATTAGCCCATGTCCTACTCTGCAACAAGAGAGAAGGGTTCTTTATGGCAGCCTTACAAGTATTTGAAGACTGTTACCATGTTCTTTCTTAAGTGCCTTTTCCATAAGCTGAACATGCCTAGCTCCTTCAGCTTCTCCTTTCATGACTTGCCTACCAAGCCTTTTATCATTTTTGTTGCCTGTCTCTGGACACTCTATAACTTTCCATGTTCTTTTTCAAATATGGAACCCAAAACTGCACACAATACTTTAGATGAGGTCTAACAACTGCCAAGTAGAGAGGCACTATCACCTCCTATGTCTTGCACCTAATGCTTCTTTTGATGCATCCCAAAATTGCATTTGCTTTTTGTGCAGCTACATCACACTGCAGACTCATACTGAGGCTGTGATCTACCAAGACTCCAAGATCCTTCTCCATAGTGCTGCTATCCAGCCAGGTGCAGAGTTCTATCCAAGCAGTGTGGCATGCGTGGCTGTGCAGGTGTGCCTGGAAGCATGGCATGAGCACACGGGCGTGGCCATGCATGCCGCACAGCTTAGAGGGAACACTGGCTAGGTATCACCCATTTTGTATTTATGATTATTCCTCCTCAGGTGTAGCACCTTGCATTTGTTAGTACTGAACTTCATCATGTTAGCTTTAGCTCAGCTTTCCAACCAAAAAAATGCAGCCAACTAATCCTGGGGGTGAGAAAGTGGGAAAGGATTTGGGGGAATGTGACACTTATAAAGAAATATATCGGAGACCCCGCACAATGATGTTGCATTCAGGCTTGGAGGTGGTTTACAAAAAGCACACACTCAGTTACACGTAATAGGATGCAGGATACAATTGTAGGGGTTGGGAAGAGTTCAGGATGGATGAAGTCCTCAGAGTTCATTAGGTGGCGTGGTCAAGCGGTTCCCCTTGTGTTGCTTCTGGTTGTTGGCCGGGTGGGGTCCACATACGGGCATGGTCCCATGATGTGCTCCACATAGATGTCCCTGGATCAACAGATGGTGTCAGACACCATGAGGCACTGTATCAGTTTGGTGTAGTGGTGGGATATGTGGCAGGTGCACAGGATGTTTTCATTGCTGGATCCTATGCTCTAAGCCCCACAATGATCAGTATCTTGACTGTCATGTCATATCTCTGGCTCCTCGGGGTGTCTGCCAGTGGCTGGTATTTTTCTTGCTTCCATTTGTGGGCCTTGGCAAAATATGCCACCAGTTCTCATATGGGATGGTGACATCTACCATCACAATGTGCTTGCTGTTCTCATTGGTCACCATGTCTAGGCGCAGCTGGTTCTTGCAGCCTGGGACAGTGTGGTTGACAGACACAGTCCCCGCTGAGGTCAGGATGGCCTTGGTCTGCTGGTCCTGGACAGCATTGTGCTGCAGCTGCCATGTTCTGGCATGAGTTTGCAGACACATAGTATATGGGGGAGGGTCTGTGCCTCATAGCTGCATCATCACTTCTTGTCGCAAGTCCTGTACCGGATTGTCCTGTTGAGAGGCAGGTGCAGTGGGTGAAGTGCTAGTTTACAACCCATGTGAAGCTCCTGCTGGGCATGAAGTGGTTGCTGGCATCCCACTTTGAGGTGACTTCAAAGCCTTTGTCCTGGTCAGGCTTTGCCATTAGATCACCAATGTACTTGGTTTGGATGGCATCCTTCAGGAAACATTCCAGGAGGGTCCTCATGAGGGGTGCCAGGGTGATGCAGTTGGCATTGGGGCCTAGAGCAGCGAGACTCCCAGCTCCTAGCGTTTCTCATTCCAGGTCCAGACACAACCGATGTGCTTCCCAAGGTGGTACATGGCGTTGTGGGCTTGGTTCCACAGTGAGGCAAAGTCCCCACCATTTCGGCTGAACTTGCCCTCCAATGAGCCACTTAGGAAGGTGACCATGTCATGTCTGGTCACCAGCCATGTCAGGGCTGCTTTGTGATCCTCTTGAGGGCTGTCTCCTTCAGGGTGTTGGCAGTGATGCTGCTCACCATCTCGTCCGGGCAGATCAGGAGGTGGAAGGCATGGGTGAACACCACAGTGTTGCAGAGGTCTCCCATGTGCGGCATGTTGGTACCTGCCTGCTGGTAGGGCACTGTGGCAAAGTGGGAGTCCCTGGCTAGACACAGATCTAGCTTCCCACTTGCCTCTGGGCATGCCACCCACCTGTCTTGCCCACCATGCTTTGTTGTTAATTAATAAAGTTGTTAGTTAGGGTGGGAGGCTGCCCATTGTTGCAACCCAATTTTTGGGGGGCTATCGGTGGCTCCATTCCACTCCTACACCGTGGCCCAAGCCTCACAGATGGCATCTCACACAGTTAGCTAAACCATCACCTTCGCCCATTAGCTGTGGCCCCCTAACCCTGGGGACCTTCAGCTTCTGTAAGCCCTTGCCCCATCTCAGACCCAGTCAGGACCCTGAGCTCCTTAGCTCTTCATGGGCATCCCTCGCGGTGGGCCTCTGGCCCTTTTGACCCTTTGGTCCTGGCCCCAGCACTGACCAGTTGAGTACCTCAGTGGGGTTTTCACCTCCTGTCTGCACTTAGGGATTGGGGTCCCCCATTCCTGGCTCAGATGCCCCTGGAAACATACCTGGCCCTGCGGGGTCACACCCCCAGCAGGCTCAGGCACCTCCAGAAGCTTATGTGGCCTACCCAACTCTGATGTTAATGAAATATGGTCCACCCGAAGGTGAGGGCTGGGGTTAAGGTGCCCCTACTTACCTTTCACTGGGGTGATCACTGACCTAGCATTTCCTGGGGGCTCCTGCACCACTGAGAGCACCACCAGACCACCCACTCCCAGCAGGTGCATTTTTAGGTCATGCCCAGGACCAGGAACTTCCAAACCATCCCCTACAGCTCCTGCCCTTACCACCAGGATGTACCAAGCAGTCTTGCAGCCAGGCGATGTTACCGCCTGGCCTGCCAGCCGCTAACTGCTCTATTTATATAGGCAGCCCTAGATCTAAAATGGCTGCCGCAGTTAAGCACCTGCTGGCTGCTTGGCTCAGCCCTTAAAGTGGCAGACACCAACAGTGCCCTGCCACAGGGACATACAGGATCTTGTGGCTGGACCACAGTGGCAGGTGCAGCCACTTCTTGAGCAGCTGCCAGATCTCAGTGTCTTCCTTCTTGAGGAGGGTCTTGGGGACTGCTTAGCCCCTCAGGACCAACGTGATATTGTTCACCACCTGAGATAACAAGGAATAACGGCCACAAATTGATTGGGAGTAGGTTCAGGCTTGATATCAGGAGACATTTCTTTATGGTTAGGGCTGCCAGGCTCTGGAATGGGCTCCCAAGGGAGGTGGTGCTCTCCCCTACCTTGGGGGTCTTCAAAAGGAGGTTGTATAAATATCTGGCTGGAGTATTATGATCCCAGGACTCAGTCCTGCCCAGGGCATGTGGTCAGACTTTATGATCTGTTTAGGTCCCTTCCGACCCTAGAAACTATGAAACTATTTATCTTCTGCCAGGGGGCCAGCAGGGAAGAGTCCAGCTTGTGGGCACCCTGCACAATCTCATGGATGGTCTCTTTGAGCATCTGCTTTGCTCCGTGTCCGGTGGGCATCCCCAGTGGATGTAGCTCTTGCTGTCCCTCAGGTGCCTCATCTGCTTGCCTTGGATGGTTAGGCTGGAATCCAATACAGAGTTCTTCTTCCTGCAATCAATGTGCCCTTGGTGGTGTTGAAGTGGAATCGCATCCATTTGCCTGCCTTGGAGCTAACATCCAGCATCCTCTGCAGCTGCACAGTGTTGCTGGTGAGGAGGACCAAGTCATCCATATAAATCAGGATGCTCAGCTTCCATTCATAAAGTTTGAGGCCTCTGGGGCCTCCTGCCACTGCTTGGAGGAGCAGCTCCATTGCAAGGTTGAAGATGATGGGGCTGAGCTGGCATCCCTGCTTCACTCTGGACCGGATGGGGATGTCTTGCAGCTCACCCTCCAGCAACTGGATGGTGGTGGTGCAACCATCACAGAGCTCCTGCACAAGGTTGATGGTGCTGACTGGCATTCTGAGCTCTTGGAGGGTGTTGAAGAAGTGGCAGTGGGACATGGAACCGAAGGCATTGGAGATGTTGACACACACCAGTGCACACTGCCTTCTGGCCCTCTGGGTATCAACAAGTGTGATCTGGAGCACAAAGTTGTGTTAGTAGCAGCCTTATTTGAAAGGAAGCCCCTCTGGCTCAGGCTGATGGCTTGCCTGGTTACTGCCCAGTCGATGATCTGAGCCACCAAGCAGTTGGTGTAGAGTTTGTAGAGTGTGGAGCACAGAGTAATGGGTCTCCAGTTGCCTGGGTCCGGTGGCTCACCTCTCTTGTGTATGAGCACCGTCATCACCTTTTTCTAGGGGCTGGGCAAGTGGAAGAACTCTCTGCATCAAATGAAGAGCAGTGTCAAGACAAGGCAGAATGGGTCCTTCTTTTTTAGTGGGCTTTTTTAGTGCATCTTTGCCAGGTGCAGTGTCTCTGATTCTGCTCAGGCAGGCTTCCACTTCCTTCGGTGTAAAGTCTACCTTGAGCTCTTCTGTAGAGCTGATGGGGGTCAGGGGTCCAACAGATGTGGGGCGGCTCCTTCCACCTGGGGATTGAAGAAACTGTTAAAGTAGCTGAACAGGGTCTCCTGGGGGATCTGGCAGAACACCAAGGGTCCCTCCAGGATCTCCTGCATTGCCTTGAAGCATACTATATCCACAGCATACTTTTCATCCACCCAAGTAGTTATTTGACAAAGGAGATCAAGTTTATTTGGCATGACTTGTTCTGAGCAAATCCATGCTGGGTGCTTGTGATGAGCCTTTCCTTCTCCAGATGCTTGAAAAACATAGGATGCTTGAAAATCCATAGGATATGCCCAGGTAGCTTCCCAGTCTAAGCAGTCTTTATTTCCCTGGGTCCTCTTTTTTGATTTTTTGATTTGAAGAGAGGCATATTATCAGTCTTCTGGTACTTTGGCTGTCTCCCATGACTTCATGAATATCACTGCCAATATTTCTGAGATCTCCTCTGCCAGTTTATTCAGTACTCTGAGATGAAGTTGAATTGAATTAAATCAGACCCATCAAAAGCTCTCTGACCATCTTTTTTATTAGTTCATCCCTCAGTTTGTTATTTCATCCCTTCCTTATCCAAATAATCCTTATTAGGTGTTTGGCTGTAGTGTAATTTTTTTTTGTAGACTGAGGAAAAGTAGCTGTTGAGTAGTTCCTCCTCCTTTGTATTTTCTGTTCAGAATTCCTCCTTGCTGTTTAACAGTGGACCCACAGTTTTCTTGGTCTTTCTTTTCTGGCCAACGTATTTATAGAACCTCTTCTTGTTGTCTTTAACCTTTGTTGCCTGGTGCAGTTCATCCTTTATCTTTGCCTCCTAATTTTGTCCCTGTAGGTTCTTGCTATTGCCTGAAAATCTTCCTTGGTGACCTACTTACTTTTCCATTGCCTGTATGCTTTCCTCTTGCATTTGAAGAACACTAGAAGCTTCTTGTGCAGCCACATCACATCTGTATCTTGTGATTCTTCCTGTGCTTCCATCATGTCTGAACAGTTTCTTGTTGGGCTTCCAATACCGTGCCCTTAAGAAGCTTGCAGCCTTCCTTGGTGCCTTTATATCCTTCCCATGGTGCCATGTCTATTAACTCCTTGAGTCGGATTAAATCTACCTTTTTTAAAATCTACCATCCAAATTTTGCCAACCTCATGCTTTTCCTATCTCAGGATCTGGAATTCTTTCATATTGTGATTGCTTCCTCCCAAGTTGCCTATCAGCTTTACATCTTCCACCCTATTGGTCAGGACAAGATCTAGGATAGTTGATCCCCTAGTTGTATACTCCACTTTCTGGAACAGAAAGTTGTCCTCCACAGAAATTAGGAACCAGTTCAATATTTTGTTTGGCTGCATTGTTCTTTCAAAAGATGTCTGGAAAACTGAAGTCTCGCATCAGTACTGTCTAGCTTTTGGATAGATTTGTCACCTGCTTGGAGAGTGCCTCATTCACCTCTTTTTGATTTGGTGGCCTATAATAAATCCGCATCATTATATCAGTACTGCATCTTCCACCTTTTATCTTCACCCAAATGCATTCTGTCCTGCTATCTTTTGATGCCTGAACCAGGGAACAAGTATATGTACATTGTCTTGGGCAGTCTCTTACTTACCCAGAACCCAGATCCAAGATATCATGGAGGGATTACTGACATTCATCTGGCCCTCTGACCCCATGTTGCTCATCCATGTGGGCACCAATGATACTGCAAGGGGAGACCATGAGCAGATCAAAAGTGACTACAGGGCTTTGGGTACCAAGGTGAAGAGGTCTGGGGCTCAGGTCACATTCTCTTTGATCCTTTCAGTCAAGGAAAAGGGCCTGGGCAGGAATGGATTCCTGCAGATCACAGATGGTATTGCCTAGCTTCACAGGTGGTACTGCCAGTGGGAATTTGGCTTCTTCCACCATGGGATACTATTCCAAGAAGAAGGGTTGCTGGGAAGAGAAGGTATCTACCTGATGAAAAGAGGGAAAAGCAGCTTTGCAGACAGGCTTGCTAACCTAGTGAGGAGGGTTTTAAACTAGGTTTGTTGGGGCTGGAGACCAAAGCCTTGAGGTAAGTGGGGAAGCAGGAGACCTGGAGGAACAGCAAGCAGGAGGGGGCGACAGGGGAGGTGTTCTCAAACTTCCTGAGAAATCAGGGCAATTGACTAGCTACCTTAGGTGCCTGTACATCAGGGGAGGGCAATAATTTCGGGTGGAGGGCCGCTTACGGAGTTTTGGCAAGCCATCGAGGGCTGCATGACAGGCAGCCAGGGGCAGACGTATATTAAATTTCTAAATTTTTTAGGGGACCTGAGAGCTGGATAGACTGGTCTGGTGGGCCGCATCTGGCCTGCAGGCCACATTTTGCCCACTCCTGCTGAATATGAATGCTCGGAGCCTGGGAAACAAGCAGGAAGAACTGGAAGTCCTTGCACAGTCAATTATGATGTGATCAGAATAACACAGACTTGGTAGGAGCTCACATGACAGGAGCATTATCACGGATGGGTACAAACTGTTCAGGAACGGCAAGCAGGGGAGAAGAGGACGAAGAGTTGCACTTTATGTAAAGAGCTATATGATTACTCAGAGCTCCAGTATGAAACTGGAGATAAGCCTGTTGAAACTCTCTGCAATAAAGTTAGAGGGGAGAGCAACAAGAGTGATGTCACTGTTGGGGTCTGCTATAGACCACCAGACCAAGAGGAAGTGGTGGATGAGGGTTTCTTCAAACAGGTAATGGAAGTTTGGAGGATTGGGCCAAAAGAAATCTCATGAGGTTCAACAAGGATAAATGCAAAGTCCTGCACTCAGGATGCAACAATTCACTAGTACAGGGTAGGGGCTGAATTGCTGAGCAGCAGCTCACAAAAGGAGCTGGAGGTTACAATGGACAAAAGTTGAATATAAGCCAGAAGTGTGCCCTTGTCAAAAAGAAGGCTAATGGCGTTCTGGGCTGTATTGGAAGGTGTGTTGCTAGCAGGTCAAGGAAGTGATTATTCTCCTCTATTCAGCACTGGTGAGGCCACGTCTGGAGTACTGTGTCCAGTTTTGGGCCTCTGCCACAGAAAGGATGTGGACAAATTAGAGAGTCCAGTAGAAGGCAACAAAAGTGGTTCAGGGGCTGAGGCACATGATGTATGAGGAGAGGCTGAGGAAACTGAGTTTATTTATTCTACAGAAGACTGAGAGAGGATTTAATAGCAGCCTTCAACTACCTGAAGGGGGGGTTCAAAAGAGGATGGATCTAGACTGTTCTCAGTAGTGGCAGATCATAGAACAAGGAGCAACGGTCTCAAGTTGCAGCAAGGGAAGTTTAGGTTAGATATTAGGAAGAATTTTCCCACAAGGAGGGAAGTAAAACAGGTTACCCAGAGAGGTTGCAGAATCTCTAGCCTTGGAGGTTTTTAAGACCTGGCTTGACAAAGCTTTGTCTGGGATGATATAGTTGGGGATGGTCCTGCTTTGAGCAGGGGGTTGGACTACATGACCTCCTGAGGTCCCTTGTAACCCTAATTTTCTCTGATTCTATTTGACATACCAGGTGGTCCCACCATCTTTTCTCCCAACCCTGTCCTTCTGAAAAAAGTGTAATCCTCCATGTTGATATTCCAGTCACAAGAGCCGTCTTACCAGGTCTCTGTGATACCAATTAGATCATAGTTTTTCACAGGATGCAGCTTCCACCTCATCTTGTTTATTCCCCATAGTTCTTGCATTTGTATACATATGTCAGACATATTTTGCATTTTGACCTATGCATTTCCCTCTTGTACCACTTGTTGCTGTTTTGTGACTCTCTGGCCCTTTTTTAGAGTTGAGCTGCTGCTTCTGGTCTCTTCTTCTCTAGATAGTTTGCTCTGTTGCCAGAGGGTTTTGTTTTACAGTCAGCTGGAGTAACATTAGCCTTGAAGTAACAAGAGTGAATGCCGATGGCAGCAGTTCTCAATCTTGTCAGACTTCTGGCACCTCT
Source organism: Crocodylus porosus (assembly GCF_001723895.1). Taxonomy (NCBI): domain Eukaryota; kingdom Metazoa; phylum Chordata; order Crocodylia; family Crocodylidae; genus Crocodylus; species Crocodylus porosus. The sequence continues at coordinate 58,021,535 of NW_017728918.1, read as the reverse complement.
CAGAAAGTGCCAGCTCTTAGCTTTCACTTATTTTTCAACTATGGAACAATAATAAAGCAATTATTTTGTTGCAAAGAACTCAGAAAGACCACAGTGGGTTAGAATGTTTTTTGCCACTGTGAGTTCCTATTTGAAATCCCGGGGTTTATCTTGTGAATCTTATATAGGCATTTGTAACAGGGTTCCCTAGCTCCATTCAGAGAAGCAGAAGCCAGGGAAGGAAAGGCAGTGGGGCCACTGTAAGGTCTATAGCCCAGAGAAGGGAAGGATTATCTGCTATAAGGAAAGACCTTGCCAGCACAGCTGGAGTGGTAGCATGGTGTGCAGCCTGTCAAGGGAAGCCCTAGCTGGATAGGAGGGGGCAAGCAACTTGCAGTAGAGAGGGAGAAGGGACCTCAAAGGGGAGATGCCTGGGCTGGGGGCTTATACTTGTAAAGCTCAGCCTGAAATCAGCCAGCTGCAGGGCCAGTAGAGGGAGGACAGCAAGAGATTGACAACACCTGCTCCCAGGGAGCAGGAAGCTCAGTCATCTGATCAGTTGGCAGGGCTGACTGATATATAAACTGGTTGCAGGCCAGAGGAAGGGAACTGGCCATAGTGGAGGAAGACAGAGCCCTGCAAGAAGGCAAGGATAGAAACCCCTCTGTCCACAAGACCAAGTACTCAAGAAATGCTAAAGATCTCCCTTTTTGTGCCTTGGGAGGCCCTGGGAAGTTGATATAAACATTGAGGGTTGTTTTATGTTCACCCTGGAGAAGCCTTGGGGTGGGGCTGAGTATCCCCAAGTAGAGTGAGAACTGTGTGCGGTAGGACTAGCAGGGCCTGGAGAACAGGGTACCCCGAGGACCCTGGACTGTTTACAAGATCCTGACATAGGACTCCCCTTTTTTCTTTTTCTGTTTTTTTCCTGCTTATGATGGTAGTAACACCAAGGCAGCTGTGAGGGGAGTGAAGGAGGCTACAGAACAGAGTGCTCAGTGCACTGTGATTTTTCCCAGTTTTTTTTTTTTTTGGGGTGGGGGGGGGTTGTTGGCTTTGGAGCCACCAAAGACTGAGGAGGGGACCACAGCTCAGACTGGCTAGACAAACTTATAAGACAAACTGAAGCCTAGTAGGGCTGGGCCTCTACCCACTGATAGAAAGGGTGAAAAGAGAAAGAGAGGGGGCAGAGCCCCACACTGCCCAGTCAGACATGGAGCCAGGGGCAGGGTAGGGAGACAAGGTGCCTAAGACCTAAGATCGGGTAAGATAATGGATAGTGGCTCAGCATTCAGTGTCCCCTGGACTGGGGAGAAATCAGCAGAGCCATAAGCCATGCAGACCAGGGGAGGAAAGAAGATCCAGGCAGCCAAACTGGTGGGAGTCACTGAAGAAGAGTAGGGGATTGACTTGTGCAGCCTAACTGAAGTACAATACCCAAAGAAAGAGTGATTATTTCATGAAATTTGAGTGAATTTGAATCTGTGATTAAGGAATAAGCCATGATTTACTTTATACGGGTGAATGAATTACAGCTGGGAAGAGGCACTGTAGAGGAGATTGATCTGTGATTAGGAACAGCAGTGCAGCCTTTACCCCAACATCTCTGAGGGAATTAAGTTTGTAAAGCCTAGAGTCAGGTAGAGGGAAGGCCAGGAGAATACAGAATAAGTTGGTCCAAGAATTAGTTAAATGGATTTCTAAGTTTCATAAGGGAAAGTGTTCAGCAAGAGAAGAAATAAGGACTGGTGAGCAGCAAACTACAGAATCCAGAGGAGTCTAGAAAGTGGACCCTGATAGACATCTCCATTCTAGACCTACAGGGATTTTCCGTCACAGACCCAAGAGTGTAGGGAGGGTGGTGTAGGGAAGATGGAGCCCTGCAGAAGAACTGTGGTCCTTCCAGATGGACCTTTGCCGAAAAGCCATCCAACCTCCCCAAAAAGAATCAAACCATCAAGGCATGATGGGCCAATGAAAAAGGTTGATGAAGGTCAAGGGATATTCCAGTGAAGGGGGGGGGTTGGTTCAAAGTTCAGGCCCACTCATGCACACCTAACAGTGCTAATATTGTCTAGCACCCTTAACAGCAGGAGTGTCCAACCTTTTTGAATGTGGGGCTGGATCATGAACTTTTTATCACCCAGTGGGCTGGCGAGCTATATTCAAAGACCTCACAGGAAGCGGTATCACATCACACCCCCAAAACAAAAGTACAGTGTTTACTTCCATTTCCTGTCGCAGCACCTCGGGCCCCAGAAAACAGCTTGGAGGACCACATGGCAGCCCACAGGCCGCATGTTGGACAAGCCTGCTTAAGAGGATCTCATGGCATCCTGCTCTAGAATTAGCCTATGGTAAAGTCCAGAGGCATTTGGCCTGACAACATTTTAAAACCCCCCGTATTTCTAGTTTCTGTTCTCAAGAGTTATTGTGAGAATAATAAAACCCCAAGATTTTGAACCATTTTGAATAAGGCAGACAAATACCTTCTTCTGTATGTGTGTTTATTGAATTTCCTAGTTTTTCAAAATTCTTCTCCCTACCAATCAGCAACAACCTGTTTTATCAGGACCAAGCCTAAGACAACTGGCTTTCATTCAGTTTTCTGTCTCTGCCAGACACTGGAGAATAAGATGTCTCCACCTGGGCTTGATATCAAAGAAATAGAAAGCTGACTGTTATTTGCATATTAGGGACGTTATAGCATAACAATCTTGTCAAGAAGTCAGAGACAATTTCTGAACCATTTGGGACTTGACATCTGAAAATCACCCACAAAGAAGAGCAGTCACTATAGAAAACAGTAAAGCCATGTTTAAGCAACTCTGTCCACCCCATCACATCCTGAGAATGTGACAACATTACCATATGATTAAGAGTATCAGTGTCTCCCTACCAACTTGAGTGCTCCTTCCCTGCTTCAGCAGGATGCTTGTTACACTATACATGAAATTGTGAACTGTAAACCATATCTCCTAATAGTACTAGATAACAGGACATGATTTTTCTCTTATATTTCAATAGTCAGTGAGTGGAAAACATTTTTCAGTTGACCTTCAAGGTCAGGCTGTAGAATAAAAACAACACCCTCCTAACAAAATAGTGACCACTGTTCAGGTTAGATTGTCACCGTGACTAAATAGTCCAGCACACATTTATTGATCCCCCTAAAAGGACACTATAATTTAAAGTCCCAAAGGTAGGATTTCCTTTCCATTATAACCCATTGCTATATCTGGTTTTTAATAAATTAGATGGTTATGATCAGATACATACAAACTTTATACAGTTTGATAAGTTTATGAATGGGTTGATATGCCCTAGTTGCCTGCAACTGCAGGGGACAGGACTAGCTCACCCAGGAGATACCTTCCAATCCTGTGTTTTATTAATCAAATAAATTGATTTGTTTCCTTATAAATGTTTTTCAGTCTCCACATTCTGTGACAATTAAAAAAAATAAATTTGCTGAAGTTTCTGATGGTGTTGAATAGGTAATATATTATCAAGACTGATTAATTTAGTATTCAGTGTAATACTAAATGTGCTTTAGCCCCAATATGCTTTTAAGGCAATATTACGCCAAAGTGTAATAATGGAGTTACTACACCAAAGTGCAAAAACATAGTTCATTATGAGATTGCATGGCATTAGCATAGATGCTACTGGATGCCTATGACATTCTTTATTCTATTGTAATTACTGTTTACTATTAGAAAAGGAGCTGAAAGAAAACCTGGAAATGAGCACTTTATTCAACATGCTAAATTATGTGCTCAGGTAAAACTAATTACTGTACAATTTAATTGCCATAAACACACCCTTAAAGAGTGCATAGCATGTTTGGAAATTATTTGGTTATCAAATATTAAAGTTAAGGTATGGCCCTTCATCTCTGTTCCCATATTATACACAGTATTTTAAATTAATTGGTTTTTTTAGTAAATTAATTTACCATTTGCTCAAAGGACCCTGACTCATTGAATCCTGCACATAATAAACACATAACACTGATTATAACCCAGAGATTCTAGCCATAAGAATACCCACATTGACATTATGTTGGAGTCACAGACTAGAAATCTAGCTATATTATTTGTATTTGAGTTATTTTGTCATATCCTGCCTTTGATTTCAATGCAAAACTCCCACTGCCCTCAAAAAGAGCATCACGTGGAATGATGGCAGGACCGAGCCCTTAGAGAGTTTGATTTAATGAATGCATTCGTGCCAATTAATTATATGGTATGTAATTAATTGCTTAGTATGATGAAAAGGCATTACCATTTTTTCCAGAAGCTTGAGATCTGAGAGGATTGATTACTGATTTCACCCCCATTTTATTTTTTACAGCACCATCAAAAACCATTCTGTACAATGTAATTTAAGTCTGAATAACTGCTGCAAATAAATAAACCAGTGAGGCTAAGAGCTGATTCCCCTCAGAATGCCATGCAATCTGACCTTTTCAAAATCTGTATGTGGGTTACTCTGGCAATAGCAATAAGCATGACTAATGAACTCATTAAGTATTTCCCACATACTGTTTTACATATAATACAGCAATTATTATCATTAAAAGGGAAACAAGAAAGATGTGTTTGGGGATATATTAATGTTTGTAAGTATATGCACCTGAATGTGTTAAGAATTTAAATATGTTCATGTCACCTAAGCAGCAAAGAAAAAAAGAAGAAAAAATATATGATAATAGGCTGTTTTCAGAAGGTTTTTTATTATAATTTGTTTTTTCTGTTGATGCCAAGAAAAAAACTCCCGTTTTCTCAGTTTGCAGAACCTATCCAGCGTATGAGTCATCCATTTTCATTTTCACAGTATACAAAGTATTTTAAGCCACCATTTTGGACAATGTTTTTCCTTGTAAAATATTGTTCAGTGGGAAGCAATCAAGAAAATTACAAAAACCTGCAGTTAGATCTGCTCAGATAGACCTACTTGGGTCTGACATCAGAAGTGAGGCTTGATTTTGCTAGAGCCACACTGTAGTATTAACTATGAAACCAATAAAACAATCCTAAAGTTGTCAAACTCTCAGTGAATGAACCAAATTCTGCTTTCAGTTAAATTAAACTAGAGAAACTTTTGCTGATGTCTCAGACTTTGACATAATGGGTACTACAGAAGTGATATTTGTCACATGATCAGCCCCTTGAAAGCTCTCTACAGTTGTGCCTTGATAGAGAGCAGTTTAAAAGTGCCTGATCGTGTGACAAATTAATCCTCTTTTAATGAGGGTTTAGATGAAGGTGCTTCAACGTGGAGCACCTTCATTAACTTCTGTTTGTCCCTGTACTAATTGTGGGTGGTCTGATGCAGCCCAGCCCCACTCCCAAGTGTTGTCTGCAGGATGGTGGGAGGTGGGATGGGCAGGGGAGGGAGCTCTGGTCTGTGGTTTACCCAGCCTGTGCTGGAAGGGAGGAGGTGGGAATTGGAGACCACCCAAGCTTGATCCCCCTCATCCCTTTGACCAAACAGTGAATGTGAAAAGCCATGAGTTACAGCAGGGAGCTGCACATCTGTTAGCGCCCAACAGTTCACAGCTTTTATTCAATGGGAGTTTCTCCTGATTAGGATTACAAGATCAAACCTTAAAATATTTTATTTTTTCTTGGTGTGAACATCTCACAACAAATCTCATTAGGCAAAACAGTTCCATAGCTTTTGTAACCAACCATATGCAACTGATATATACTTTAGGTTCTGCATATCCTAAGCTTGCATTTCTATACACTGATCGCCATAAAAGACAACTCTAAGGAGGGATGGATAGCACATGTAGAATATACAATCTTAGGATAGGTGAACAGATTTGTATAATAGGACAGAGCTGTTCAATTGTTGGCTCAGAAGCTGCAGGCAGCCTCAGAGAGAAAACTGTGGCCCCCTGGGCTCTCTTTCTAGGTGCCATGCCCCCTACTGCTCATACTGGAGTCTCTGGGCTCCCCTTCACTCCTCCAGGTTCTTTTGCCCACTCCTTGGGCCAAACTGGGACTGCAAGAGCCAAAAGGTCGGCATGGTACAGTGTGAGGGCACCCAAAGGGAGACCCATGCAATGCAGCAGGGGTGCAATGGGGAGGCCATACAGCACAGTGTGGTGGGAGAGGCCCATGCAACATGGCGTGGCACAGTGAAGCATGGTGTGCAGCCTGTGTAGCAGGCAGTCAAGGAACATGTCCACTAAAAAGTCTGACAGCCTGTAACAGGAAGCAACCTGCTCCTTTGCTCAGAACAGAAGCAAAACTTAAAAAGACCAATCTATAAGGTACAAAAGAAGTTGGACATTTGTTTTGTTTTCCTTTGTTTTCCTTTGACTAGGAACAAGAGTTGAAGCAAAAGACAGACAGAACCAGACCTGGAGGTTTAGCTGAAATCCTATCAGCACAGGATCTGAGGTCAGAGGCTAGTTTAGTCTTCAGACTTACCTTATGCAGCCCAAAGGCATTCTAAGTTATGTCAGCATTGATGATCTCAAAGGTACTGGCTGTGTATTTCTGGAGCACAAGGTGTTCACTGCATCAACAGGAATAAGAGTGCTGCTTTACATCACCTGGGAATTCTCTTAGATCCGGTGAATAAATAGCTGCCTTGTTAGTGTTATGGAAGCCTCCCTGAGCTGCCTGAGGAATACTTAGCCATGGGCCAAGGAATACCTCACTGCCTTCTGTATTTCTCATCCCAGTGGAAACAGAAAAACTAGAAATCATGTAAGCAAAGCTAATCTGGTGAGATTTCGTCAGATTTAAGATCAAAAAGAAGAAGTAGGAATAAACTTCAAGCAATATCTACTTCTGATTCTCTATCACCATAACCTGTGAGGTTAATCATGCCCCTATCCAGCCAAACATTTGAGTATATGATAATCCTACAACATTCAGAAAGCAATTAGGCATGTCCTTAGGATCCACAGACTTCACCAAAGCAGAGGCAAGGGAATTTTGTGTTAACAAGTCCTTAAATGCTTTATTAAATCAGGGGTTTTACAACCGCACAAAGTGGATGTAAAATGCTACTATTTTACAATGATAGAATTTACATACATTTTTCAACTACTCAAGGTAGAGAGTGCTGGAGAATTAGGATGATGGTAATATAACATCATTTAAATGCAATCTGATATATTGGTTAATTAGTTCAAATTAGCTTGTATACTTACTGTGCCCCACCAGAGAGCATCTGCATAAGTAGAAAACTGGTTATTTGCATCTTTTTCCACCAGATAAACAAGAAAAGATGAGAAGATGAGTACCAAAAATCCTATGTACCAGGCTGTGATTAGTTCCTAGATAAAAGAAAGTAAGGATCAATATCTATTAAAAAGATTAAACAGATACATTTAACAATCTATGTACTATCATTTAGCATTTAAAAATCAATTGCTCCTTTTTGTCATAAATAGCCTCTGAAAAACCACTGATTAACCACTTCACTGAAAGAGTTATGTAACTCCACTGATTTCAGTGGAATTACAGCAGCATAAGACTGGTAATAAAACAGCTTGATGTTTTATCTTATTTTTAAAAAGTACAGCTGAACCTGAAAAAATGTATATTAATAATAGACAACACAGCCAACATTACTGTAAGAAGTTTCAGGTATTTATTAGAATCTGATAATATTTTTTCCCTTAGGCTTATGTTGGATCCTCTGAAGTAATCAATTAACAGTCATGGGAAAAGTTTATGAAAAATGTAACTAGATAAAGTTAAAAGTTAGAAACCTTTAAAATTAACTTGAGTTAAGTTAAAAGTTAAGTATTTCTACTTTCAACTAGTTTAAAGGTAAGTTAAAAAGAGAGTAACAAGTTAAAAGTTAAGTTGCTTAGTGAGCAATGTGTGAAACACGGTGAATTGCCTGTTAGCATCACTTTTCATTTTCAAATGCAATAAGTGGGTTTCATTTCCATAAACCCACAGAAGCACACTAATTTACTCAGAACTCACCCTGCTTTAGCTGAAAACAATGTTATACTTGTCATACAGTTTTCAGAATAACAATTTACCAATACCTATGTAATGTCAGATTCTTCTCACCCTCTCCGTGTGAAGTACTTTGTAAAAGTTAATGCATCATATAGGTATACCAGAATAACAGAAAGGAGATATTCATAGCCAGGTAACAAATGTAAGCTGTTTCCACAAAAAACCTCCGCTGTTACAATTTGTATTGCTCAAAAGGTAACAAAAGTGTATGAAATGCATCTGAATTAGAAAAAATGAAAGTGTATGAAATAAAAAATTAGACTGAAATGAGAAAAGCAGTTTAAATGAGAAAAAGAATGTTCAGTCTCATAGCAGAAATTGTTTAAACATGCTTATTGAACTTTAGAAAAGCTGCATTTCAGAATTTACACCTGACTATTTTCCTCTTTTGTCTTGTAAGACTAAGCCCCCACTACTGAACAATCATTCTATATAGGCAGATAAGGGAATGCTTGTTCCCTCTCTTGCAGCCAACTGGCTACCCTGTTGACTTCTGTAAATGCACAGGAAATGCCCGCATGAACTAAGGAACTCTGGGACTTGTAGTTCTTAACCATATGTCATAGGAAGGCACACTACTCTCTGACTCTCAAACAAGAAATCCTAGTATTTCAATAAAGAAATATCATTCTATGCAAGTCCTAGAGATTGGCTATGTCAGGAAAAACTCTGGGAAAGCTGGATTTAATTTTTTTTAACTTTTAACTTATACTTTAAGAAAAGTTAAAATTAACCTTTTTAAAAACTAATTAAAGTTAAAAGTTAGCCATTTCTTTAACTTTTTAACTAGTTAATTAACTAGTTAATACCCTTGACTAGGGTATTGACATAAAAACAATTTATTGGGGGAGGGGGACAGAGGGACCAGGAGAAGGGATGGGATGGGACTTTACCCTGCAGTAAAAGGAAGCCAAACCATGGCAACTTGCCCTTTTTCACTGAAGGCAAAGCTACTGAAGTTTGGTTTTCATCTACAGGGGGGTATGCATATCAGCAGTTACTATGGAAGAGTTGATGTGTAATAAAGCCTGACCCCCTTTTACCTCAGGTGAAAGATAAATGAATTGGACTGCAGGGGTACTTACTTTGCTATGTGCATACACTACTGAACCTAACAATTTCCAAGTCCCTCCTCTTCGGTCCATGCGCACCATACGGAGGATCTGTAGGAAACGAAGACTTCTCAGTGCTGATGTTGCAAAAATGTTACCCTGAGTTTTTGCAGAAACAACTGCTATTGAAGCGATGAGAACAATGATGTCTGAAAGAAATACATTACAGAAGATATTAATGTACATACCCCAATCATTCACATATATGTACATGAGTTGAGTAAAGGGAGTTGTTGACAAAGACAGGAATGTTCCTGATGTTCTTCTTCCTATGCAAGTCACTGTCTGAGTTGGGACTGTGTGATCAAGAGTAGTGTATGAAAGGTATTTAGAGACCCTTCAGGATGAAAGCTGCTAGATAATTTAGTAATATTAAAAACTGCAATAAAAGGGACAGTATTGAAGGAACCAGTTGCCTTGTGAGGGTTCTTTCAAGTTCTATGCATAACACTATATACATCAACAGATGATCTAAAACATTTCCCTATAGAACCATTCCCTCATAGCCACATTATAATGAAGTTGGACAAAAATGGTAAGAGAAAACAGAACTCTCTCAGTGTTACAAGTCCAATAGAACCATTTAGTCTTACAAATATAGTTTACCATATTTACTTGAATACAAGATGAGGTTTTTCCCTCTAATTATGATGGGGGGGAAAAGTCCCATATCTTATACGTGCATTTCAGAAAACCTCATCAAATACACTGTCTATCATTAAACTACTGTGAAAAGCAGCATATGCTCAGTAATAGAAACTGAAATTTTAATTAAATGCAGCCAATGCTGGGTATGGCCATAAAATACATGACCCATATTGGAAAAAATGCTGATGGGAGCTTAGCATAAGGATAGATTACTACAGGCCATCTGAAGAAGATAAAATAGTTTTCATTAAGTACAGTTCACCTCAGTGCTGACTCTTTTACAGTTATGGTGAGCCACTACACTACATACATTTTGACTTCTTTATTCCCACAACTGAACTATGCCTTTCTTTCCCATTTCCATTGAGTCCTGTATCTTCACCAGCCTTAAATGTCTGGCAAATATCACCAAATGGGGGCCCCAAACAGTTCACCCAGAATCCCTCTGTCACCCCCTCTCTCAGCCTGTAGCATATGATTAGTGTGCTCCCAGCCTCCAGGAGGTAAAGCTGGACCAGGTTGCGCTGAGTGTCATCTGTATATATATTTTTGGAGCATTCCAGGACTCGTGACAAACACACCCTGTTCCAGTCATGAGACAGCAAGCTCTTAGAAGCACCACAGAAGTGTTATTGACATACCCTAAAATGTATAAGGAGTTCAGGGCCTAGTTCAGGACTGTGGGTTCCAGTTCAGGAGGCAAGCACTTCAAAGTTAGGCAAGTTAATGCGTAGGACCACAATGCCCAAGTCTTTTTTTTGGATCTAGTCCTATGAAACTTGTCCAAAGCTTGATGAAGTATAAGGGTGAGGGCAGATAAAGAATGCCCAACCCTGTAGATATCCACTCCTCTGCTCAGCTATTCATTTCACTCTCTCCCACCTATCCCCTTGTAGCACACCTCTGTTTTATCTACTCTTCTTTCTTACAAGATGACAGTGACAGCTGCAGTATGGTCACTTTTCCTAAGCCTATGGGAAGAGTGCTCCAGTTCTGTATTTGCTCTCTTCCTTCTCTTTCCCCTACCCTGGCTGCAGTTCTATGATGGTGAGGAGAGAGGGAAGAGATGAGAAGAAGACAAACTAGACCATGACTGATTCAAAGGTAGATAGAAGGGGGCAGGGCAATCATGAGCTGTTGAGCACTTTCTCTTCCCTCTTTCCACAGCTGACAACTCCTTAGGCTCCTAAGGGGTAGAGAAATGGGCGATAGAAGGGCTTCCTTTTCTCATGAGCCACTTAAATAGGAAGGCAGGCATTCAGAGGTGGTTTTCGCCAAGGAGTTTGAAGTTTTGGTATGGGCTAAAACGTCTTGTGTCACTAACAGACTAATACAGTTTGAAGGAACCTTAGAAATCATTTGGTCTTACCCATAAAGCACAATCCATGGTTATACTTGGACCATCAACCTTTTATTCATAGCCAAATGCACCAACTGATTATATCAGAAAAACAGGTATGGCTCCAGATCTGATTAGAATCTCATAACTTTAGAATCTCATAACTTACTATGGCAAGAGGTTGGCAACACTGGGCGCATCTACACATGCATTAATACACTGTTGTTAGTGAGCATTATGTTTAGTACCTCTAATATGAGGTACTAAGTGCACAGTAACTGGTTCACTGTGCAGTAGGACTGGCATACAGTCTTTTTGTGACACTTAATGTGCAGCAAACTAATTCTACTGCGCAACAGCACTTAGCACAATTTTTGCCATGGTGCACTAATGCACAACGGAATTAGTCTACTGTACATTTAGTGTCTTGTGTAAACATGCCCACTTTATACATATTACCCCAATCAGTCTGTAGCAGGGGGGGCCATTGGCCACTACCAGCTTTAGGGTAGCTACAGCTAGTGCTATGCAGCCCTTCCATTGTATAAGTAGAAAAAAGGGTTGTGATTTTGGTGATTTCATGCATGGACTTCCTCCCTTTATACAGTGGTGGAGAGTCAGGCCATATTCTAGTTCTAAAAGAATAAAGAAGAAAATGTAAAAAAAGAGCATAGTTACAATTAAAAATAAATAAGAAAAGACTGCAAATGGTACTCAACCTACATGCTCAAAACTCATAAGATAGGCAAAATTAACTTCAATAATACCATTACGATTCTCCTCAAGACAACCAGATTTCAGTGAAACTAAATCAAAGACAAAGGAAAAATGGACCTAAGTAGACTTCTATTAGATTATATCTAAATAAACTTTTCACCAATGAAATTTTTTTCTAAGTCACACCCTATTGGAAGACAGTGTCCCAGCCAAAAGAGATTCACTCTTGTGATTTTTAAATGGATATAATTAAGGCTGCAGGAGTACTCTTATTTAAGTTTCATGAGTTTTATTTCAGCCTAACTTAAATTGCTCAGCAACAGGTTTAAGATCAACTGAAAAAAACCACACAGAGGGAAATAATAATGTCCTTGCATATTTCTTCAGTGGTTTAAATATATCTGTTTAAAGTAGAACTGTAAGATCTTGTTTACTCAAGGAAGTTACTGTGACTAGGGACAAGAATTACACATAAACTAGACTGGAAACTGGTTCAAATCTGTAACACAACAGGGCTAGGGACAGACATTACATATAAACTGGTTTGTCCGGAGGCTGGCAATAGCAGCATTGCAGGCACTGCTCCCGCATCCAAGACAGGGGAAGCAGTGTCCTGCTTCAGGCTGGGGATGATCTTTCCCTAGCCACCTTAATTTCAAAGCTCACAGGAGTGTCCTTCTCCCCTGGTGGGGGAAGTACGCCAGAAAACAGGAGCTCAGCCCTCTGGGATCAGGGTTTGAAGCTCCAGGTGCCTTAACTTACAGGCAACTGACTGGTGATGAAGCTGACGCTGGATCCCTTTAAAAGGGGGCTTGCTGGGCATGGCGGGACCACGAGCAGAACACCAGAGTGATTGGCGAGTGGACGGGGTGTAGGGGAGGCAGAGCCCTGAGGAAAACCATGGCACTGCTGTGAGTACCCCTGTCATTGGGTCGATGGGGAAGAAGAATACCACTGAACCCCTCCTTTCTTCAGGTAACAACAAGCAGTGCAGGCGAGTTGGTGGACCCCGACCAAGGGGGCAGTGTGGTACTGACAGCATCCACTAGAGATGCCACAGTGGTGCACTGGCTGGGAATCAAAATTACTACGCTAGCGGAAGAGTGATCCCAACCTGGGTGGAAGTAGACATGCAGGTGCTGGCAGTAGCCCACATGGAGCTCCTGACGCAAGCCATCCAGGTGATAGGGCAGGTGCTGGAAATACAACAGCTGCAGGGTGCCCACCAGCAGGAGTGGATGCAGTGTAATGCTGCCCTGTTTAAGATGACATGGATGATGCGGGATGACGACCCCGAGGCCTACATTGAGGCGTTTGAGAGGACGGCCCTCCAGGCTGGGTTAGACTGCACTCAGCAGGCCCACCAGTTGGGTGCCCTAGTGGTAGACTGAGCTCAAGTGGCCGACCAGGTGCTGTCGAGGGAAGATGCCCGTAACTATGATACGGTGATGGCCACGATCTTGTACCAGCTTGAGATTTCACCTGAAAGCCATAGGCAGACCTTCTGAGCCCAGAAATCAAAGGAGGTCAAGAGGCCTCATAGCTTACTACGGTACCTGCAAGACATGCTGAATAAATATCTTCCCGTGGGTTGGTTCAACCGAGATGGGGTCATAGACCAGGTCCTGTTGTATCAATTCCTTTGGGACCTGGAGGAGGACATTCAAGTATGGGTGAGAAGACACCAACCACAAAGCAGTGAAGAAGCCCTCCATCTCACAGAGGTTTTGGCAGCTCAGAGAATGAGTGAAGTCAGGGGCAAGCATGACCTGAGAAGAGGAAAAGAGGATAGGGCCTCAGAAGGGGATGATGAGGGGTGTAGTCTGCTATCATTGTGGCCATACCGGCTATATCGCAAGGGAGTGCAGACTGGGTTTTAGCAAAATAAGTCACGGATTAGCAGCATCCACCCTGCCTAGAGAAAGAACAAGGGAAGCCAACTGAGGTGAGCCCACAGATTGTAGTTTTGGTACTATCTGACAGGAGGGAGGCTGGGAACGTTTGGTCATGACGGCCTGGATCGGGCAGTGCAAGCAACCCTGGACATGGGATGTTCACAGTCCCCACTCCATGCAGATATGGCCCCAAAAATGAGGGCAAGGGAGGCCGGACCTTTAGTGATGACCTGCATCTTGGGTGGCGAGACGTGCTTCCAGAGTTTCTATCTCCCCCTTAGAGTAACGGAGCTCCGAGGCAAACTAAGGGTCGGCCTGGCTCCAGCACTGACCTACAAGATGATTTTAGGCTGAGAGTGGGGACCATTTTATACAGTGCTAGAGTATGTAAGAACAACCAAAGAGGAGAGAAAGCGATTAAGGAGAAGGCTGGGTAGGAGAAAAAGCCTCCCCGCAGGATGGACCTGTTCGGGACAGCATTGACATAGAGCAGGTAGCAAGTACAGTGCAGTTTCATCGAGCACAGCAAGAAGATCCAGAGCTGCAACAGCTAGTAACCAAGGACCCAGGAGAGAGGACTCCAGGAGCCACCCTGACTTTGAGGTAATGGGGGGCGCTGCTGTACTGGGTCCAGAGGGGTCAGGAGGAGACGGCAGAGAGGTGGCAGCTAGTGATCCCGTCCCCATTCCACTGGCAAATTTGGAGATTGGCATAGGATTCCCCAACAGGCAGCCATTTAGGGTGTCCCAAAACAAGGGCGAGACTGGTCTGGAATTTCTTTTGGCCCCATCTACAAAAGGATGTGGATAAGTGGGGTGCGGCATGTCCAGAGTGCCAGAGAGCCCAGGAACGGAGACCTCAGAAGGCACTTTTGCAACCTATGCCAATAATTGAGATGACATTCTCCCACATAGTGCTGGACATTGTGGGTCCCCTCCAAAAATCTCACAGAAGGTACCAATATGTATTAGTCCTGGTGGATTACACCACGCGTTTTCTGGAAGTGGTTCCACTTAGGTCCATTATGGCTACCCGGGTGGCAGAAGAACTCCTAAAGTGGATCGCCCGTGTGGGAATCCTGTGGGAAATACTCACCTACAAGGGGACAAATTTTATGTTGGGTGTAAAGAAGGCACTTTGCAGCACCCTGGGCATCACCCATCTAAAAATTCCTGTTTACCACCCCCAGACTAATGGCTTAGTGGAGAGACTTAATGGGACCATCACAAGGATGCTCAGGCATTGTGCACAAGAGGACCCATGTAGATGGGACACGATATTAACCCCACTATTATTTGCTCTGCGGGGTGCACCACAAGAGTCCATACAGCTCTTACCCTTTCAGCTGGTGTATGGCCACAGCGCCGGAGGTCTATTACAGACTGTCCAAGAAGAGTGGGAAAGGCCAGTGGGACCAGGAATGATGGCAGAAAGGTATCTATGGGAATTACAAGATCGCATAAATAAGGCCAAGTGAATCACCTGCCAGAATCTTTGAGTCACGCAAGAATGGCAGAAGACCCAGTATAATCAGAGAACGAAACCCAGGACATTCCAACCTGGAGACATGGTATTAGTATTGCTTCCAGCTTTGATGAGTAAGCACCTCTCGATGTGGCAAGGCCCATTTAAAGTGACCTGTCAGGTAAGTTCGGTAGATAATGAGGTGCTCAAGACTGGACACCGCTGTGAGTGCTAAATCTACCGCATCAACCTCCTCAAAGAATGGAGGGCACCACAGGGCTGGATGGTGGAACAAGAGGAAGCAGGGGAGGAGTTGGGACGCCCCTTCCCTGAGTTAGGGGATGAAACAACACAAAGGGTGCAAGTTTAGCTGGGGGAAAATCTGAACACCGAGCAACGGTGGGAACTGAATGGGATGACAGAACCCTTCTGGGACATAGTCCAAGAAACCCCAGGACAGGCATGAGGAATAGAACATGAGATCAGAATGCCACTGGGCACTCTAGTCAGGGAACGATGGAGGCCTATACCTCATCAATTACAACAAGAAGTACAGCAAGAAATAGAAAAGATGAGGAAGCAAGGAATTATCCAGCCTTCTCAAAGTCCTTGGCACAGTCCAGTCATACCGGTGGCCAAACCCAGTGGGTCACTTCGCCTGTGCAACGACTTCTGAAAGTTGAATGCACTAGCGGCCTTCAATGCTTTCCCTATGTCCCATATCGCCTACCTTGTCGAGAAAATTGGGGAAGCGCGGTATACATGTCTATTCTAGGGTTCCCCATTGTATTTTTCAGGCTCCACAGTAACTGTCTTGTAACAGGGCCACCCTACTGTTTCTACTGCCTAAGGCACAAGCAGAAAGATATTCACTTCAGCTCCATTTTTCTTAGGCTCTACAAGAGTTTCTGCATCCAAAATAGAAAAATCCATCCTTTGAAATTAAATCTGAAATGATACATTAAAAAATTAATTCCATGTGGGGCTTCTTAGAAGATGTATAATCTTACTCAGAGCTCACAAGGAAGCACAATACCTTCAGTGTTCCCTAAAGTAAATGGGAACTCTCTGAAGAGTGGAATAAAAATATCACCAGAGTCAGGAGATACAATACACAAACAACACTTGGAGGAGAGTCAAGAACTCAGGATTCCTTATCTAGGTGAGTACCCTAACTACTAACCTAGAGTGATGTACGCATTCTTGTTTTCTCTCTGGCTCAGTGAGTCTCAAATAGTATTCCAACAACCAGAGGTGACCCAAGCAGGGTGCAGGGCCTGGGGCAAATCAGCCCATATGGGGCCCCACCCCTGCTCTGATCCCAGACCTGAAGAAGCTGCCGCTGCCATTGGCAGAGGGGGGAGGGGGTAGCAAGTGGCTAGGCATGGAGCCACTGCTCTGCCCAGCTCCACGCTGCCGCTGCTCCACCTGGCTATGCAGGGCCCTCCAAAGCACAGGGCCTGGGGCGGTCACCCCAATTTCCCACCCCCCGGGACAGCCCTGCCTACAACCTTTCTCTGCTGCTTTCAGGGAGGGACACTTGCAAGCGTGCCCCACACACCCACTTCTACTTGCAAATGCCAAACCTGAAAATATGGTACAGAAATTGTTCTGGGGGTGCCCCTGAGGTCACTGTTGAGACTTCTTGCTTGAGAGAGGCTTCAAGCAGGGGCTCTTCTGCAGCATCCTTATCCCTTCACATCCAGGTTTGGGCAACAGTACATGAATGGGTGAGGTGTACTCCAGAGAGTCCCTCCTCAGAAAGGTATAGTGCAGTGTAGCATACTTTATATAGTGGTTCTCAACCTTTTTTGTACCAAAATCCATTTGTATATATTGATGGCCAGTCCTGACCCAGTGCCTCTCACTCCTGACCCACTGCCCCCAGCCCCCAGTGTGTGGGGCAGGGAAGGGTGTGTGCCGGGTATGGGGAGCTAAGCAGCCCCTTGCAGACTGGAACTCTGCCAGCCTACAAGGAAAAAGCCAGTTTCCCACATTTTTTTCCTTTAAAGGAGAATCCATTTTTAAAGTTTGTTTATGATCCTTTCATATATTCTTGTGACCCGCTTTTGGGTTGTGACCCATGGGTTGAGAAATACTGCTCTATACAAAGTGAAATGTTTTCAAGAGGAGGGGAGTGTCTCCACCCCAGAACAACCTATGGCTTGGTGAGATGAGAAATGTGGGTTTTAATGTCTGCAGAGGAGACTCAGGTATTGCCAAAACCTGTAATATGGAGACAAGAGTGATTCCTACCAATTTATTGATGGAAAAGCTACAGATACCTATCTTCAGGGGATTATTCTGGGCTGTGAATCCTAAGGGGAGGGACGTGCCTCTCAGTAGCACTAAGGTGCTCATGTTCCAGAGAAGGTACATCTTGTGCCACTGCTAGTTGTCCCCAGAGAATGCCTGTGTCACACGCCCTCTGGTGCAGAGCAGGTTACCCCGGTTGGGTTACGGAATGCTGAGGCCAGCACTGGGATGGCTCTAGCAATGTTACCCAGAGGCCTGGGGGCCTTCCAGGGATGCAGCAGTGGTGATCCTGCTGCATGGAGCCTGGCTGGCAGCCAGAGCATGGCTCTTGATGGCGAGGGTCTGGTTAGCTGAGATAGTGCCCTGCTCAGAGTAGATCCAATACTAACAAACATGAGTCTCTCCAGGCACCATAAAGGAAGCCATGACATGGCTCAGAACTATAGATACTGCCCGGCACCTAGAAGTTAGTTATTGGAACGCCCTTGTAGATCAGGGCCTACATTGCTAAGCAATCTAAGTGCAATGGCCACTTCTGAAAATGGGAGTTGAACTCCTATGTTACTTAAGCAACTTAAGCAAAAAAATGTTTTTCACAAAAGGTAAAGCTTGGAGCTCTTTGATTTCTGGACCTACAGAAAGGTGACAAGCAATCTTTTTCTTTTATCATCAACAACAAGGTAATTCAAGTTTCTTCAGAAGGTAGGTACAAACGTTCACTGCACCTGGTATATTATTGCTTTAAACTGCATGATCATAGACTAAAATTATCATGTGCAGATGTTTGCCGGTGCTGGGAGTTGTGTTAGAAACCCACTGGAAGTGACTTGGGGTGGGGGAAGGGGTGGTTAGGATCAAAGTGTTGGGGCATTAGAGTTCGCAAGGGTATGGTTTGGCATGTCCATCTGGGGGTGAGAGGGTCAGGAGGACTAAAAATAGTCTGGTTAGAGTTGTGGAGCAGGTTAACCCATTCCTGATCTAAGTTAGTTCACCTACTCAAGTGAACTTAGATTAGGGTTGCCATTTTTGGCCAAATTTAAACCCCATAAATGTCTACACAGATTGGCATTTAGATCAACCTAACCCTAGTTAGGTTGACCTAAATGTAATGTCTGTGTGTACCTTGTCAAGAAAAGTACCACATAGTTTTGGATTGTGCATTATAATTCACTAAGGTCCCTGGGGATGGAGGTGTCTTAAAGACAGGGGAAAACCTGGTTTAAATTTTCCTAATCTTTCCTTGTACATCAGTGTCTCCAGTCTCTTAATCTTCTTTATTGCCTTTTATTGGCCCAATTTGTCCATATTAGGTGCTACAAAGTTAGTAGCACCAATAACCCCAATGGCAAGTTGGCAGGTAACTGAGCTCTTCACTTAATTGACGTATCAAGTCATTTACAATTTTAATTGGAAATAAATGCATAAAGCTACTGAAAGATAAATAAGTACACCATTTTATCATTTAATGGGACAGATCTTGCACTAGTGGAAATAATGAATTTATTATTTGGCCTAAGTTAGGGTAAAGTGGCACCTTAGGAGCTAACTCAGAGAAGCATGAGCTTTCATAGGCAACAACCTACTTTGTCAGATGCTATGATCTGGCCTAATGACTTTAGAAGAAGCCAGGTTTTATGACTGAGGTGTCTACATTACAATTTATAAAAATAAAGTTTGTGTTAGACTGCAATATGTGTAACTATTAATGGAATAAAGTACTATTCAACATGAGGAAGGATGGTAGAACACCACCCAAATTGGATTTTTTCAGATTATTCAAAAGTAACTTGACCTCCCCTCAACTCACCCAATGATACCTGATATAGTCAAATATTCTTCTGTGTCATAACCAAATAGCTCAACGTCATAATGAACTGGCATTGTCTTAGCATAAACAGCCCAATTCAGAGAGATACACAGTGTCAGGGGTGCTCAGTATGTCTCTAGAAGTGTTCAGCAACCTCACTGAATTAAGGCCAATAGGTGCAAAATTTAAAAAAAACCCCAAGATAAAATACTCTGAATTTGTTTTTACTAAAAACATCTGAATAGTGCTTAGGCTCTTAGTCCTAGAAAAACTTGCTATGAGTGGAGTTTGCTTAAAGCATTTCTCTCTTATGAGGAACCTGATCTCTCTGCTAAGATGCCAGACAGGTTTGATTAATCATCACCTTCTAGTAAAATTGGCATGATACCTTCAGGAAATTCTTTGGATACATGACATGGTTTGATTTTTGCAGATGTTGTCACTCTAGCCAAAAGGTCTCCACTTTCTCAAATATATAACATACTTTGCATGGGAAGTGTATTAATAGTCATTGTGGAGAAAACCAGACACTTGCTTGTATATACTTTTTGCTTCCCCAGGTACAAAACAATTTAGTGCTTTTAGAGCTAAGAAAGTGAAGTGGGTGAAAATTGACTTACTGCTGTTGGAAAAAGCATGAAAAATAATTCTTTGAGTTAGTGGCTCGCAGCAAAAAAAGATTTCTTTTTTGCTGTAAGGAAATGATTAACATGGAACAGAAGGCAGGGTACAGATGACAGGCACTGTAAATGGTATTTCTTCAAGTCTCACTGCTCCCACTGTCTGGAATTTCAAACCAGGATGGGAAATAACTACTTTAGTTAGTCACTCTAAATTGTAAGGAGGCCAATAAAACTGATCTTTGCACAGAAATCTGTACTTTCTCACTCATCAACTGTGCAAAGCCTATCTGCAGCAAGTCCCATGAAGTGATCAAAAGACAATTTTCTTCTACTTTCCCCTTTCCTCATCATCAGCATATTTGGAACCATCCTAGTAGATGGTATCCTGATCGCTGAATAAATTACTTTAACAACAAATGAGAGTGATTCATTGAAAATATAGACTTGTTCTTCTATCCTGGCAATTATTTTTAAATAGTCAAGGCTGCTGTATTTGGAGAACTAGCTCATCACTGAGTAAGGAGACACATTTTTGGCAAAGAAAAAATAGGAGAAATTCAAGATAACAGGACATCAAAATAGTTTATACTGCATGTTGTTTCACGGCATGACCAATAAACAGTGTATGAAACCACAGGGGTCTGATAAGATCAGTTTGAGGGTTATAAAATTGCAATTGTCATGCAGATTAGTTACAGTACAGTGCTATAACCTCCAAGGTCTCTCCATAGATTTGATGGAGACTGTGGTGGAGTCCCAGGAGTGAGTTCATTTATTTAAACATTCAGCAAGGGACACATTGTGTAGTACAAAATGGTTTTGTACATGTTGCTGAAGTTTAAGTGTACAAATGAAGGTATGCTCAGGAAAGCAACATCCTGTTCCAGGACTGGGTTATTTCTGGCCTCAGCAAATTGTGAGTAAAGAAATTCCCTCCTTATCCCTATCTTGTGCTGTCTGCATGAGTACATACTTACAAACCCAGAGCAAAGTTAAGAGTGTGACTGGTACAAATTGGGTGAAGTTACAATGAGGGATAAAAATTATGAAGTGGCAATCTGGTTAGACCCATTAAATAATCTCTTGCTGCTTGTTTTTAAAAGGAAAGTAACCATTGTAAAAAAAGATTAATTTTGATTTTGATTCTTAGCTGAGCTCTGTCCTCCCTCTTACACCAGAGATGGGAAGGGAAGGGATAGAAATTCCTTTATCAAGGTGAGAATTTCCCCCTGTGATTATACTGCTGTTTTGTTTTACTTTGCACCATGTGAACAGTGCAGCGTGACCTCGGTGAACCAGATAATCTGGCTTCCAAGCTTTACACATTGTGTTTTCAAGTTTGTTGTAATTCTGCCCCATGCCTCCTCCTATTTCTTTTGTATCCCTCCATGCACGCTCTTTTCAACCATCTCCTTCCCCACCCGTGCTACATCATTCTCCTGTCTCCCCCAGAACTCCCTGTTTTGTGATAGAAAGGCATAGTACCACACTGCACTTTCCATATGGCCCAGCCCCCAAACCTCAAGGACATGGCCCTCAGAGTCCTGCCCCCCACCCCACGCCTCTCCAAATTCCTTCCCTCCACATTTCTGTGTAGGCTTCTAGTTCTCAATCATTTTGGATGAAGTGTAGCCCGGGCTTGTAGGTACAGGTACCAGAAAATAGTGGACAGGGAAAGTGAGAGAACCTAAAACTGGCACTTCTTAACATATGCACACAAAACCCCACAAACTTCTGCTCAGTACATTCCTTCATCTTGGCCCAATTCTCTCAAGTCAGGAGCTGGTATGTTTGCTCCAACTGTAAGAGAGTAACGTGGCAAAAGATGCCTACCTTCAGCTAGAAACAGCTCATTTTTCATTTGGAAGATGAGGCTTCCTGTGCATAGCAACATGCTAGTGTGCTCTTAGTTAATTTGGTTTATATACAGCTCCTCTTGTACGATATAGTTATAATTCTTCACATATGGCCCTAGCCCAGGGTTGTCCAGTGTACATGTGGTCCCCAAGCTGCACGCTGTGCAGGCAACACACGGCAGGGGCAGCCTTGCCACCACACCAGTAGTATGTGGGCCCACACCATCCTGGGCAGCACCAGTGGCTCACGTTCCCCGCTCCTGCACCCTGAACAGTGACTGTAGCTCATCCCTAACCTGACAGGTGGTTTTCAGACCCCTGCCATGTGGCAGTGGCTCAGATGGCTCAGGGCCTGCAGGCCACCAGTTGAATACCCTGCACTCACCCATCCTCTGCCACCCCTCCAACCTCCTGAAAATCTGAAAGACACCTTTCTTTAGTAAGGGCAAACAAGCCAAACAATTTTGGAGCCCATAGTAAAATGTTTGAAGATAAAATAAGCCAAAAAAAAGATTAGGAATGTTTTTTAAAAAATTAATTGATGGACATTTTTAAGGGCACCATACTCAATTTTTTTCCTGTGAAGTATCCTGCTTTGTAAAATTTCCTTCTGGGGGAGTGAAATTGTTTGGTTTGTTTTAAAACCAGGTTTGCCATGTAAAGCTAGTTTGATCCCTGAATATGGAACTGCTTCTGTCACTCATTATTGTTACTGAGCTAGCACTACATGCCCTGGGTTCCTTTGTGCACAGCGGTACATGTCATCCTGCACAAATTTCTATCAATAAAGATCTTTTATCTTGAACTGTGTGCCTTGAAATGCTTCAGCCACATGTTGAGAACCACAGTAAAAAATAATTGTTGAATTTTATTATTATTGGTTTGCATGGCAATGTTGCTTTAGCTAAAGGTGGGAGCATTAAAAATTCATTTATATTGTTGGAACTTAGCTTTTTGGCCCTGTCTAGTATAAATTGTTTCCATGGGCTAAGAAACTCCTGCTCAAGCATCTTCGTATTATTAATATCTGATTCAATAAGCCTTGCAAGAGAAAGGGCTTTCTCCACAGTAAGATTAGGTCCCAGTAACAGCCTTGCGTGGATTTACACATTACTGGCCTTTCCCACTAAATGGTCTCTAAACATTTAATCTGATCAACTTAATGTGCACCTAACAGAACACATAGATCACCATTCATTCAGGAGCAATTTCATCTAGCTTTTAGAAAGCCAATAGAACTTAATACTTTCAGCAAGATATCTTTGGCTTAAAGTAAAAGCTTCTTTCATAGTAATAGAAAGAACCTATATATCACCACTGTCTGGAAAAGCATGTAAAACAGGGATCGGCAACCCGTGGCATGCATGCCAGACCATGGCATGCTAAGCCATTTTGCTTGGTATGCTATAGCTAGCCCAGGCTTTGGGCAGCTGCTGCTGGCCACGGAGCTTGGGCTGCTTGCAATAGGCAGCCGGGAGGCTACACACCCTGCTGAAAGCAGCCAGAGCTCCACGGCAGGCAGCAAATGCCCAGAGATCTGGCTGGATATAGCAGGCAGCTGAGAGGTCACAAACAGCTGCACTGGGCTCTGGAGGCTGAGACCTGGCAGCAGTTGCACGCATGCCTAAGGGCACATGGGAGGGAAGAGGCTGGGCACTGCAAACCTGGTACCTCCACCACTGTCCATCTGGAGACTCATGTGCAGCTGCCTTCAGCAATGAGTTGCTGGGACTCATCTGACCTTGGTGCAGTTGTTTGCAGCCTTCCTACTGCCTGCTGTGAGCAGCCCAAGTTCCATGGAGGGTGGCAGAGGCCTGCCCAGAGTCCAGGCAGGCTATGGCAAGTGGCTGGGAGGTTGAAAAACACTGCACTGAGGTCTGCAGAGTCCCTGCCTGGCTTGATGCTAAGAGGAGGGGCCAGGGTTGTGCTGCCCCAGCCCTTACCCTACTGTCCGCCTGGAGGTGTCCATACACCCGGCGCCAGAAACAAGAATTGGACCCCTCACAACTCCCCCTCGTCTGCCCTCGTGTAACAGAGCACAGAGCACAGGGGCATGGGCATGGGCAGCAGCCAGGCAGCTGACTGTTATCCCAATTAGGCAATGATGCCTGATTGTGGAACAGGGCCCAGCTGTTATATATAAGGGCTAGGCCCTGAACAGCAGGGAAGCAGTCTGCCTCCAGGAGCCGGAGAGGCACCACTGGCTGAGCTGCTGCTCTGTACAACTCAGAGGTAAGGGATGAGGCTATGGGGAAGGAGGAAGCCCCATGGTCCCAGGCATGACTACAAACTGCAGTACAGGAGATGGGTGGCCTAGTGGGACTGTCTGTGGCGGAACAGTCCCCCAGTATTGCCAGGTCAGGTACCGCCCAGTTAAAGGCAAGTATGGGGCACCTTCTAACCCCAGCTCCCACATCCCTGGTAGGTAGTGAGATCTGGACAGGTGGAGCCTAGGTTCATTGTGAGCGCTGAGGCAGGGCCCAGGCCAGGTGGAGGGACTTGTGGTAGTGCATGGGTTTGCAGATGAGCCAGAGGCCTCAACGGAGCTAAGAGTAAGGCTCCAGGGTGGTGGGGTCCTAAGCCTTGGGGAGCTAACAGGGGAGTTCCCAGATGAAGGGATTAGGATAATGATGTGTGAGTGTAATGGGATGGGGCTTGGAGCCCTAGTCCTGATGTGAAGGAACTGAAGTCTGGTATGAGCAGCCTGGGGCCCAGTGAGAGGCTTAGAGCCTGGGGACAGAACTTGGAACCTAAGGACGGGGCTTAGAGCCAGTGAGAGGCTTGAAGCCTGGAGATGGGGCTTTTAGGCCCAGAGATGGGGCTGGGAGCCTAGCGTGGGGCCATGGGGCCCTGAGTTTAAGGAAACTTGTTAAGCCTGGGTGTTAGGCCCTGAAAAATCTGCGAGGCATGGGACACAATAAGGGAAGGTCGGAGTTGTGTACATAGGCCTTTATTATCAGGGCAGGTAAAGGGCAGCCTTCTACCTGATTAACATCAGATAATCAAGAACATCAAGGCATGGCAGATGAGGTGGATAGGTGGCTGCCCAGAAGCAAGTGGGCAGGACTACATTTGAGAATGGCCCTAGGACGCTCACTTGCTACACCCTGGCATACCAAGTCAAGGCATGGGTTGAGGTTGGGGTGTTTTTGGCACTCTAGCCAAAACTGTTGCTGACCCCCAATATTAAAGATGTTACTCTTTCCTGTTCAAGCAATGAAGCTATATCTGGTGCCATTTACTGGCCTGTACTAATCCAGTCCACCTAAGGAGTGGCTACAGAATTATGAAGAAGCATTTGGAAGTGGCTAGAAAGCAAGAAGACGGGAACAGATGAACTCTCTTTAACATGAACAGGTCACTGACAGATGTTCACATAAAGGTGTGATGGGATCTGATCCATGATCCCCAAAATTGCACACCCTACCATATGTATACAGGACCAAGGATTAGACCCCAAATCATGCTTTACTTGCCAGTGGAGGGGGAGACTGTGATCATGAGCCCAGCACTAGCAAGTTGAATGCAGATGCCCACAGTGAGCTGATTGTCAGCTGGGGTCAGGGACTGAACAGGGATCCAGCCCCAATGTGAGCTCTGGCCCCAGCCAACGATCATCTGATTGTCAAAACACAGCTGGGTATGGAGGTCCTGGAGCACTGAGATTGGACTGCTGCAGCTTAATCCCAGGGTCTCCATGTTTCAGGATGAGTAAAAGCCATGTGTGATGCCCAGCTCAGTGGTGCATGTGGTTTTAAAGGTCCCAGAGCATGGGGACACCAAAATAAGTAAAAATTGCATGTGCCATCCACCTGGGTGCTACCTGGGTTTTGACATGAAGCGAAGCATTTAGCTTGTATATTTCATGTCAAAATTTAATTAATATTTAATTAATTGTTGGATTTTTGAATTGACTGAAATGATGTGACTGACCCAAAATGAATTTTTTTGGTGGGGGGGAGGAATGGTCAAGTCACTAAGAAAATTTTCGTTTCAAATTCAATTTTATTTTATTTTTTCATTTTGTCCAGCCAGCCGAAACATATACGTTTATATATATATTCTGCACAGGTCTACAGAGGTGTTATATGACTGCATTCAGATTTGGGCAGGTTGACCAAATGCAGGAAATTTTAATGGTAATGATTTTATGTGGTTAATATATAGGATGATAGGAGGTAAGTCACCTTTATTCTGCTCCTTCACCTCTATTTACAAAACCATTATTGATTCTTATAAGCAGTTCATTATTATTTTTAAGGGAATAATATAAACCAATAAAAAGAACAGGAATTCTGGGATATGCATAGTAAACCTACACTATGGGTGCATTTATGTCACCCAGTGGTGAGGTTGTTACTATGCTGTGCTTTAGTACTTCCAAAAGGAAGTGCAGTAACTGCTCATACTGTGCTCTGCACATGGTGCATAGTTAGTTTTCACTGCTATTTTGCCGTAGTGGTGAGCTAAAACAGGCAAGCGTGCTGCTATAGCAAAGTAGCTGCAAATCACGTGTAGACTTCAGTGATTGATACATCACCATAGCACATCATATGGTGACATAGTGTGTCACTACAGCAACGTAGGGCAATGTGTGGACATGCCTTATATAAATCTTCTGAACCTCATGACAACTATTTCAGACAGAACAAAAAAGCAATAACCCTTTGTCCCAGGGGAGAGAGGGAGAAAGGACCCCAAACTATAAAGGGGGACCCCTGGGAACAAGAACCTCATAAGGAAAAGAAAATAAACGTTAAAATAAAACAAAGAAACCACTTACCTGCAGCAGGAACCACGGCACAGATGGAACAAGGAAGGAAACCCGCGCAGATCGTGAGCTGTGCCTTCATACAGCTGGAGCCAGCTGGTGATGTTATCGGCAGTCACCAGCCAGCAGGAATAAAACAAACCACTGGTGAAGGCAGAGAAGGAGAGAGAGAGAGCAGACCCAAGGAAGGCACCAGCACAGGGTGCCTCTCCGGAGTCTCTCAGGGAGAGAGGAGGACAGCTCATCGGGTCAGATAAAGAGCTAGATGAGGCTCCTGATGCCGGCCATGGCAACAGCAACAGAGGACGGCTTGTCAGAGCAGACGAAGAGCTGGGAGAGGCTCCTGTCACTGGCAAAGGCAGCAGCAGTGGAGGGAGCAGAGAGTCAGATGAGACACTCTACACCATAACAGGTGGGAGCATTGGGGACACTTGAGAGGTGGAGGAGACTTCCCCTTCGAGAGGCACCAGGTGGGAGCAGCATGAAGGGCTGTGAAGAGAGGCAACCAGAAGTGGGGTGCCACCCCTGGATGTAAGGAGCAAACAGGCATGCACGGAGGGGCTACGAGGCACCTAAGCAGTGACGTCCCTGATGAAAGAGAAGAGTGGGGTCACATCCTGTAGACAGCTGGATAAAGTGGGAGAGATGACCTGGGTGAGAGGCCACAGGTTAGCCCGGCCCCATGTAGGGATCAACTCCTTGACATGTCTTAGAGAGTAAGATGCCCAG
Source organism: Crocodylus porosus (assembly GCF_001723895.1). NCBI lineage: Eukaryota > Metazoa > Chordata > Crocodylia > Crocodylidae > Crocodylus > Crocodylus porosus. The sequence goes on along the minus strand of NW_017728918.1, from coordinate 57,994,336 downwards.
CACCCTGGCGTAGGGGCCACGGAGGGGACTGTCTGGGCCCCTCACAACATAGTGGAGTGCTGCTTTGTGTTTTCCTTTGGGTTTCCCCCATTTGGAGGGCTGAGGGGTAGGGCTAGGTGACATGGCTGAGGTAGCAGCAGCAGAGCTCTTTTGGGCTCCATCTTTGTTTAGGGGTGCAAGTCAGGCGTCATACCCTGGAGGAAATTGGTATTGAGGTCTGGATTACTGATCACAGGCAACCCTAGGCTAACTAAGTGAATTAGCCTCTGGGAACCAGTGCCCCAGACAGGACAGGGGTAATAAGGCTGCTGTAACTAGAAGTGCAACAAGCGCAGGATTGTAACCAGGAAGACTCAGTGACCCACTGAGGTGTGGTGTAAGGCCGGGGTGTAGGGGAGGTAGAGCCCCACAGAAGACTGCCGGATGGACCCCATGCCGCAGAGGCACCCCGAGTAGTCACCCCCCCACTGGGGTAACATTCAAAGTTGTGGTAGGTGAGATTTGGGGTAGCCACTCTGGGAGTAAACAGCTACTCGATGGCCTACCGGAGACCGTGGGGCAAATACCACCGGTCACTCAGACCAAGGCTGCATGTGACTGGATGTTCGAGGCCGAGCAGTCACATCCTTCCAAATAAAATAGGTCAGCCTGATTTCTGTGAATGCCCAAACCACCTGGGACAGATGGTTGTCACTGGCTGTGAGCAACATTTCATCCCCTGCAGTGATGTAAATGAATGGAAGTATCCACGGAGGCCAAAGTAGTTTCTGTCCTTGTGATGAATTAAGTGGTTGCGAGGCTGAATAAAGAGTAGTGGCAATCAGACTGGCCATACTAAGCATGGCAATGGGCAGGACCTGCATCTTAGCTTGTCGGTGTTTCAAAATATCAGCACTTGCAAGTAACAAATCAAGGCTAGAAAGATAATGGAAAGCTCGGTCACTTTTGAAAAAACACAGTAGGCATGTCCACCCTTGTGGGCATTTGTGCTTGCAGCAGCTAAGCAGCAGTGGCACAAAATTGTGCCGGAGATTCGTGCCTTAGCACGTGTGCCTGAACATGCATTTTGGTGTGTGGCAAATCATGCTAATTGGGGCAAACTGACCCTGCCCAGCTCCTCTAGGATCTTCAGCCAGGGGGAGCTACAGGGTGAAGCCAGCACCTGTGTTTGCCCCAGCAATATAAAAAGCTGCCCTAGCAAGCAGCTCAGGGCTACCTGCCCTCAGGAATTTCTGAGGACCTTTGAATTCACCAGGCTGCAGCCCCTCCACCTCCAGAACTTCTTCTTGAGGTTCTGGTTGAATTTCAACCCCACACCTTTTTGGTTTTGGTCACTCCATCCATGGCCCTACTAAGTCAGGGGACCATGACAACCTCCTCCTGGCCCTGGCCAAGTGGGTCCTGTACTTGACAAGGAAGGAGCCCAGAGTCTGTGGGGCCACTTTCCTTTCACTTGTCTGTGCACGTTTCTAGGCAGAGCACCAGTGTGTGGCATCCACCGGCTCCTTGGAGGCCTTTGAGGACCAGTGGGTTTGGCCCAGGGAGTTCTGCTCAGTCTCCCCCTCAGTTGCACTTATTTTCATGTTTTGATCCTTTGACCCACACAACACCCCTATCCTATTCTTTTCATTAGTTGTCTCAAGTATTTTGTTGTAACATTCACCCATTAGCCCCCATACAAAAGGGGCTACTCGTTAGCCAGGTGGGCCTTAGGGCCCATGATATTTGAAGCAGAGAGGAGCTTCTGAGGTCCAAGCAGAGAGGAGCTTCTGAGGTCCATTTGGATGGTATCTGGGGACACTAGCCCTATGTGTTAGCTGGACTCCTGAAGCAGCCCTAACCTAGAATGGCCCCTGCATCCTGTACCCACTGCAGCAGTCTGGCAGTGGGGGCTACTTGGCTGTGACCTGCTGCCACCTGCAACAGCATCCACACCCTTGGACCTGTGGCTCCATGGCTGTGTGCCTGCCAGACCCACACAGGGACTGAACAGTTTGTGGGTGGGTGTGGTTAGTGGGTGTGGAGTTTGTGGGGGGTGTAGGGTTTGTGGGTGGATTGTGGGAGAGTTAATGGGGGGATTTGTGGTTGGTGGCACATGATACTATGTGAGTGAGTTGTGGGAACTACACCTTGTTCATGGAGCCAGCCTGGCCCACTGGCACATGCCTTTGGACAGGACTAGGCTGGTATCTGCCT
>NW_017728918.1:57982735-57992129 GCF_001723895.1 Crocodylus porosus | reverse complement strand
GTTGAGAACCACAGTAAAAAATAATTGTTGAATTTTATTATTATTGGTTTGCATGGCAATGTTGCTTTAGCTAAAGGTGGGAGCATTAAAAATTCATTTATATTGTTGGAACTTAGCTTTTTGGCCCTGTCTAGTATAAATTGTTTCCATGGGCTAAGAAACTCCTGCTCAAGCATCTTCGTATTATTAATATCTGATTCAATAAGCCTTGCAAGAGAAAGGGCTTTCTCCACAGTAAGATTAGGTCCCAGTAACAGCCTTGCGTGGATTTACACATTACTGGCCTTTCCCACTAAATGGTCTCTAAACATTTAATCTGATCAACTTAATGTGCACCTAACAGAACACATAGATCACCATTCATTCAGGAGCAATTTCATCTAGCTTTTAGAAAGCCAATAGAACTTAATACTTTCAGCAAGATATCTTTGGCTTAAAGTAAAAGCTTCTTTCATAGTAATAGAAAGAACCTATATATCACCACTGTCTGGAAAAGCATGTAAAACAGGGATCGGCAACCCGTGGCATGCATGCCAGACCATGGCATGCTAAGCCATTTTGCTTGGTATGCTATAGCTAGCCCAGGCTTTGGGCAGCTGCTGCTGGCCACGGAGCTTGGGCTGCTTGCAATAGGCAGCCGGGAGGCTACACACCCTGCTGAAAGCAGCCAGAGCTCCACGGCAGGCAGCAAATGCCCAGAGATCTGGCTGGATATAGCAGGCAGCTGAGAGGTCACAAACAGCTGCACTGGGCTCTGGAGGCTGAGACCTGGCAGCAGTTGCACGCATGCCTAAGGGCACATGGGAGGGAAGAGGCTGGGCACTGCAAACCTGGTACCTCCACCACTGTCCATCTGGAGACTCATGTGCAGCTGCCTTCAGCAACGAGTTGCTGGGACTCATCTGACTTTGGTGCAGTTGTTTGCAGCCTTCCTACTGCCTGCTGTGAGCAGCCCAAGTTCCATGGAGGGTGGCAGAGGCCTGCCCAGAGTCCAGGCAGGCTATGGCAAGTGGCTGGGAGGTTGAAAAACACTGCACTGAGGTCTGCAGAGTCCCTGCCTGGCTTGATGCTAAGAGGAGGGGCCAGGGTTGTGCTGCCCCAGCCCTTACCCTACTGTCCGCCTGGAGGTGTCCATACACCCGGCGCCAGAAACAAGAATTGGACCCCTCACAACTCCCCCTCGTCTGCCCTCGTGTAACAGAGCACAGAGCACAGGGGCATGGGCATGGGCAGCAGCCAGGCAGCTGACTGTTATCCCAATTAGGCAATGATGCCTGATTGTGGAACAGGGCCCAGCTGTTATATATAAGGGCTAGGCCCTGAACAGCAGGGAAGCAGTCTGCCTCCAGGAGCCGGAGAGGCACCACTGGCTGAGCTGCTGCTCTGTACAACTCAGAGGTAAGGGATGAGGCTATGGGGAAGGAGGAAGCCCCATGGTCCCAGGCATGACTACAAACTGCAGTACAGGAGATGGGTGGCCTAGTGGGACTGTCTGTGGCGGAACAGTCCCCCAGTATTGCCAGGTCAGGTACCGCCCAGTTAAAGGCAAGTATGGGGCACCTTCTAACCCCAGCTCCCACATCCCTGGTAGGTAGTGAGATCTGGACAGGTGGAGCCTAGGTTCATTGTGAGCGCTGAGGCAGGGCCCAGGCCAGGTGGAGGGACTTGTGGTAGTGCATGGGTTTGCAGATGAGCCAGAGGCCTCAACGGAGCTAAGAGTAAGGCTCCAGGGTGGTGGGGTCCTAAGCCTTGGGGAGCTAACAGGGGAGTTCCCAGATGAAGGGATTAGGATAATGATGTGTGAGTGTAATGGGATGGGGCTTGGAGCCCTAGTCCTGATGTGAAGGAACTGAAGTCTGGTATGAGCAGCCTGGGGCCCAGTGAGAGGCTTAGAGCCTGGGGACAGAACTTGGAACCTAAGGACGGGGCTTAGAGCCAGTGAGAGGCTTGAAGCCTGGAGATGGGGCTTTTAGGCCCAGAGATGGGGCTGGGAGCCTAGCGTGGGGCCATGGGGCCCTGAGTTTAAGGAAACTTGTTAAGCCTGGGTGTTAGGCCCTGAAAAATCTGCGAGGCATGGGACACAATAAGGGAAGGTCGGAGTTGTGTACATAGGCCTTTATTATCAGGGCAGGTAAAGGGCAGCCTTCTACCTGATTAACATCAGATAATCAAGAACATCAAGGCATGGCAGATGAGGTGGATAGGTGGCTGCCCAGAAGCAAGTGGGCAGGACTACATTTGAGAATGGCCCTAGGACGCTCACTTGCTACACCCTGGCATACCAAGTCAAGGCATGGGTTGAGGTTGGGGTGTTTTTGGCACTCTAGCCAAAACTGTTGCTGACCCCCAATATTAAAGATGTTACTCTTTCCTGTTCAAGCAATGAAGCTATATCTGGTGCCATTTACTGGCCTGTACTAATCCAGTCCACCTAAGGAGTGGCTACAGAATTATGAAGAAGCATTTGGAAGTGGCTAGAAAGCAAGAAGACGGGAACAGATGAACTCTCTTTAACATGAACAGGTCACTGACAGATGTTCACATAAAGGTGTGATGGGATCTGATCCATGATCCCCAAAATTGCACACCCTACCATATGTATACAGGACCAAGGATTAGACCCCAAATCATGCTTTACTTGCCAGTGGAGGGGGAGACTGTGATCATGAGCCCAGCACTAGCAAGTTGAATGCAGATGCCCACAGTGAGCTGATTGTCAGCTGGGGTCAGGGACTGAACAGGGATCCAGCCCCAATGTGAGCTCTGGCCCCAGCCAACGATCATCTGATTGTCAAAACACAGCTGGGTATGGAGGTCCTGGAGCACTGAGATTGGACTGCTGCAGCTTAATCCCAGGGTCTCCATGTTTCAGGATGAGTAAAAGCCATGTGTGATGCCCAGCTCAGTGGTGCATGTGGTTTTAAAGGTCCCAGAGCATGGGGACACCAAAATAAGTAAAAATTGCATGTGCCATCCACCTGGGTGCTACCTGGGTTTTGACATGAAGCGAAGCATTTAGCTTGTATATTTCATGTCAAAATTTAATTAATATTTAATTAATTGTTGGATTTTTGAATTGACTGAAATGATGTGACTGACCCAAAATGAATTTTTTTGGTGGGGGGGAGGAATGGTCAAGTCACTAAGAAAATTTTCGTTTCAAATTCAATTTTATTTTATTTTTTCATTTTGTCCAGCCAGCCGAAACATATACGTTTATATATATATTCTGCACAGGTCTACAGAGGTGTTATATGACTGCATTCAGATTTGGGCAGGTTGACCAAATGCAGGAAATTTTAATGGTAATGATTTTATGTGGTTAATATATAGGATGATAGGAGGTAAGTCACCTTTATTCTGCTCCTTCACCTCTATTTACAAAACCATTATTGATTCTTATAAGCAGTTCATTATTATTTTTAAGGGAATAATATAAACCAATAAAAAGAACAGGAATTCTGGGATATGCATAGTAAACCTACACTATGGGTGCATTTATGTCACCCAGTGGTGAGGTTGTTACTATGCTGTGCTTTAGTACTTCCAAAAGGAAGTGCAGTAACTGCTCATACTGTGCTCTGCACATGGTGCATAGTTAGTTTTCACTGCTATTTTGCCGTAGTGGTGAGCTAAAACAGGCAAGCGTGCTGCTATAGCAAAGTAGCTGCAAATCACGTGTAGACTTCAGTGATTGATACATCACCATAGCACATCATATGGTGACATAGTGTGTCACTACAGCAACGTAGGGCAATGTGTGGACATGCCTTATATAAATCTTCTGAACCTCATGACAACTATTTCAGACAGAACAAAAAAGCAATAACCCTTTGTCCCAGGGGAGAGAGGGAGAAAGGACCCCAAACTATAAAGGGGGACCCCTGGGAACAAGAACCTCATAAGGAAAAGAAAATAAACGTTAAAATAAAACAAAGAAACCACTTACCTGCAGCAGGAACCACGGCACAGATGGAACAAGGAAGGAAACCCGCGCAGATCGTGAGCTGTGCCTTCATACAGCTGGAGCCAGCTGGTGATGTTATCGGCAGTCACCAGCCAGCAGGAATAAAACAAACCACTGGTGAAGGCAGAGAAGGAGAGAGAGAGAGCAGACCCAAGGAAGGCACCAGCACAGGGTGCCTCTCCGGAGTCTCTCAGGGAGAGAGGAGGACAGCTCATCGGGTCAGATAAAGAGCTAGATGAGGCTCCTGATGCCGGCCATGGCAACAGCAACAGAGGACGGCTTGTCAGAGCAGACGAAGAGCTGGGAGAGGCTCCTGTCACTGGCAAAGGCAGCAGCAGTGGAGGGAGCAGAGAGTCAGATGAGACACTCTACACCATAACAGGTGGGAGCATTGGGGACACTTGAGAGGTGGAGGAGACTTCCCCTTCGAGAGGCACCAGGTGGGAGCAGCATGAAGGGCTGTGAAGAGAGGCAACCAGAAGTGGGGTGCCACCCCTGGATGTAAGGAGCAAACAGGCATGCACGGAGGGGCTACGAGGCACCTAAGCAGTGACGTCCCTGATGAAAGAGAAGAGTGGGGTCACATCCTGTAGACAGCTGGATAAAGTGGGAGAGATGACCTGGGTGAGAGGCCACAGGTTAGCCCGGCCCCATGTAGGGATCAACTCCTTGACATGTCTTAGAGAGTAAGATGCCCAGCACCCTGGCGTAGGGGCCACGGAGGGGACTGTCTGGGCCCCTCACAACATAGTGGAGTGCTGCTTTGTGTTTTCCTTTGGGTTTCCCCCATTTGGAGGGCTGAGGGGTAGGGCTAGGTGACATGGCTGAGGTAGCAGCAGCAGAGCTCTTTTGGGCTCCATCTTTGTTTAGGGGTGCAAGTCAGGCGTCATACCCTGGAGGAAATTGGTATTGAGGTCTGGATTACTGATCACAGGCAACCCTAGGCTAACTAAGTGAATTAGCCTCTGGGAACCAGTGCCCCAGACAGGACAGGGGTAATAAGGCTGCTGTAACTAGAAGTGCAACAAGCGCAGGATTGTAACCAGGAAGACTCAGTGACCCACTGAGGTGTGGTGTAAGGCCGGGGTGTAGGGGAGGTAGAGCCCCACAGAAGACTGCCGGATGGACCCCATGCCGCAGAGGCACCCCGAGTAGTCACCCCCCCACTGGGGTAACATTCAAAGTTGTGGTAGGTGAGATTTGGGGTAGCCACTCTGGGAGTAAACAGCTACTCGATGGCCTACCGGAGACCGTGGGGCAAATACCACCGGTCACTCAGACCAAGGCTGCATGTGACTGGATGTTCGAGGCCGAGCAGTCACATCCTTCCAAATAAAATAGGTCAGCCTGATTTCTGTGAATGCCCAAACCACCTGGGACAGATGGTTGTCACTGGCTGTGAGCAACATTTCATCCCCTGCAGTGATGTAAATGAATGGAAGTATCCACGGAGGCCAAAGTAGTTTCTGTCCTTGTGATGAATTAAGTGGTTGCGAGGCTGAATAAAGAGTAGTGGCAATCAGACTGGCCATACTAAGCATGGCAATGGGCAGGACCTGCATCTTAGCTTGTCGGTGTTTCAAAATATCAGCACTTGCAAGTAACAAATCAAGGCTAGAAAGATAATGGAAAGCTCGGTCACTTTTGAAAAAACACAGTAGGCATGTCCACCCTTGTGGGCATTTGTGCTTGCAGCAGCTAAGCAGCAGTGGCACAAAATTGTGCCGGAGATTCGTGCCTTAGCACGTGTGCCTGAACATGCATTTTGGTGTGTGGCAAATCATGCTAATTGGGGCAAACTGACCCTGCCCAGCTCCTCTAGGATCTTCAGCCAGGGGGAGCTACAGGGTGAAGCCAGCACCTGTGTTTGCCCCAGCAATATAAAAAGCTGCCCTAGCAAGCAGCTCAGGGCTACCTGCCCTCAGGAATTTCTGAGGACCTTTGAATTCACCAGGCTGCAGCCCCTCCACCTCCAGAACTTCTTCTTGAGGTTCTGGTTGAATTTCAACCCCACACCTTTTTGGTTTTGGTCACTCCATCCATGGCCCTACTAAGTCAGGGGACCATGACAACCTCCTCCTGGCCCTGGCCAAGTGGGTCCTGTACTTGACAAGGAAGGAGCCCAGAGTCTGTGGGGCCACTTTCCTTTCACTTGTCTGTGCACGTTTCTAGGCAGAGCACCAGTGTGTGGCATCCACCGGCTCCTTGGAGGCCTTTGAGGACCAGTGGGTTTGGCCCAGGGAGTTCTGCTCAGTCTCCCCCTCAGTTGCACTTATTTTCATGTTTTGATCCTTTGACCCACACAACACCCCTATCCTATTCTTTTCATTAGTTGTCTCAAGTATTTTGTTGTAACATTCACCCATTAGCCCCCATACAAAAGGGGCTACTCGTTAGCCAGGTGGGCCTTAGGGCCCATGATATTTGAAGCAGAGAGGAGCTTCTGAGGTCCAAGCAGAGAGGAGCTTCTGAGGTCCATTTGGATGGTATCTGGGGACACTAGCCCTATGTGTTAGCTGGACTCCTGAAGCAGCCCTAACCTAGAATGGCCCCTGCATCCTGTACCCACTGCAGCAGTCTGGCAGTGGGGGCTACTTGGCTGTGACCTGCTGCCACCTGCAACAGCATCCACACCCTTGGACCTGTGGCTCCATGGCTGTGTGCCTGCCAGACCCACACAGGGACTGAACAGTTTGTGGGTGGGTGTGGTTAGTGGGTGTGGAGTTTGTGGGGGGTGTAGGGTTTGTGGGTGGATTGTGGGAGAGTTAATGGGGGGATTTGTGGTTGGTGGCACATGATGCTATGTGAGTGAGTTGTGGGAACTACACCTTGTTCATGGAGCCAGCCTGGCCCACTGGCACATGCCTTTGGACAGGACTAGGCTGGTATCTGCCTCCATGTGGGGCTCCTGGCACTGCATACAGAAGCTGTGCACAATTAGGCCAAGCCGGCTCCTGCCCCCATGTGGTGGGCCCATGGAGGCAGGAGTCAGCCAGGCCCTGAAGTGCTGGGAGCCCAGGGTGGTGGCAGGAACTGACCTGGTTCTGTTTGAAGGCATGCATTAGCAGGCTGGGCTGGTTGCAAGCACCATGCATGGTGCCCCTGGGATTTGGGTGGCACCATGCACCACTGGGGGGCTCTGCCTGCAGTGGGCTATGAACACCCCAAGGGCCTGCTGCTCATTGCTGCTGCTGGCAGTGGAAGCTGTGAGCCATGTGGGGGGCACCCTTCCCACACAGTCCCCCCCACACATACAGCCATGGACCCACCCATCCACACACATGCCATCAGGCTGGGTGGGCAACATGGCTGCCCCTGACTTAGTTTCCCACCTGCTTGCAAGTAGGTCTTGCAGGCTGTAACTCTTCCAGCCTGCAGAGAGCTGTTTGTAACTGGGGAAACCCATGGTTTTCCTTTTAAAAGGGAAAATTTGTGTTTTCCCACAGGAAAAAGAAAACCTACGTCTCTGCTTACCAGGATTGCCCGTGGCTCCTGCCACAGCCTCCAGCATCATCCTGACTCTGCTGCTGGCCTGGAGCTGAGAATGGGGTGCCTCTGCCTCTAGAACATAGGCACAGTTGGCCCCTGTGCATGGCTGCAAAGCAGCCTGCTTGGTCCTGTTGCTGTGCCTGGGCCCAGGGAAGAACCTGGCTGCAAGGCAGGCTCTGGAGCAACCCAGGACAGAGTCTGGGACCCAGCCAGCTGTAAGCCACTGCTCCCAGCCATGCACTGCTGGAGCAGCAGGGGTACATGGCAGGCATAGAGACCCTCTGGCTGGGTATTAGAGCATCTCTTTGGAGGACCCAGCCTCCAGTTGCTTCTGGGCATGCTCCAGGAGCACATACCATGCCACTTTTTTCCAGCATGTTTTCTTTTATTTTGATACTGGAATTTCCTGGTATCAAACTTAGAGTTCACATTGCAAATATGCAGCATAGGGAACATTTTTTAGTTCATGGCGTGTCTTCTGGGGCATCTCAGCCTGCTTTGAGATACCACAGCAAACACGTGCTAGCTCATGTGGATGTGGCCAGAATGTCTAAAAGAAATGAAAATGCATAGTTTCTGAATTCTTACACATTTGATCAAAATGAAACTACATTATTGAGTAATGCTTACGAGACAACACCACCTACTATTATCTTAGAGACCTGACTCATTTGCAGATAAATTTAGATGCTAGTCTTGGGCACAAACAACAATGAAGCAGTAAACAAGAATAATGACTCAGAGACTAACATCCTTAGTAAAAGTGGAAGACATGCACCTACGCAAGGTAGATGTACATATTACAGTTAAGCTGAAAAAAATCCAAAGCTGTCTGCATAAAGAAATCAAGCATGGCCATCAAGTCATAGAAGTTGCAAGCAATTATAGAAAGAATTCTAAAATACACACCATCAAGTACCTCAACTTAATACATCTTCAAATGAACTGGTTTGCAATATCATTTGTCTGGTTAAGTAAAGGAAAAGAACAGTTTGCATATCCAAATCTGAGCACCCCCTCTGCCCCAGCTCATAGAGCTACATGTTACACTGAGAGCTGTCATGCCTGCAGTTTAACAAGTTTGGAGGATTACCGCACTTTTGCCTAGACAGACTGTACAAGGTGTTGTATAGTTATATATTAACAATCTACAATAATGGTCATGGGCAGGCATTCCATTTGTAGCATGAAATATGCCCTTGTAGCTCTACCAAAAATGGCAAAAATGCCACAAAACAGCACATCTTTCAAAGGAGAGCTTCTTAGGAGAGAGGGAAGGAGACTGGCTGATAACCCACTCAGAAATGAGCTGTCCGGGAGCCCCGCTGGGACCTTAGTGCTGCTTCAAGAGCCCTAGCTCTTTCTGGGTCTCTTAAAGCAGTGGCAGCAATTCTTGCTGCTGAAGTTTTGCTGCTGGCTAGCTTCACCAATCAGCTGATTGGCAAAGTGAACAGGAGACAAGTGAAGGAGAGAGTTACTGTTATGGAATTTGTATCACTGCTGCAACAGCCCTGGAATAGCTGGTGCTCTGACAGCAGCAATGACACTATTGGGGCTGGTGAGGGTGAAGAAAGCAGTTCTCTTCATACCTGCCATCCCCACAGGTGGTAGTGCGGGGGATGACTTTCATAGTTTCATAGTTTCTAGGGTCGGAAGGGACCTGAACAGATCATCTAGTCCAACCCCCTGGCATGGCAGAAAAGAGTACTGGGGTCAAATGACCCCAGCAAGGTGTTCATCTAACCTCCTCTTAAAACACCCCAGAGTAGGAGCCAGTACCACATCCCTTGGAAGTTGGTTCTAGGCCCTAACTGCCCTGACTGTGAAATAGCGCCTCCTGACGTCTAGCCTAAACCTACCCTCTGCCAGCTTGTGATTGTTATTCCTGGTCACTCCTGGCGGTGCTCAGGGGAACAGTGACTCCCCCAGTGCCTGCTG
>NW_017728918.1:57919321-57981991 GCF_001723895.1 Crocodylus porosus | reverse complement strand
TGACGAAGGGTTTTTGAACCTGAAAGCTTGCTTAATAATTGTTTTCCAACTTTTTAAGTTGTTCTAATAAAAGATATCAGATTCACCCAAAGAACCTTGTCTGCTTATGTCCTTAGACCAGCATGGCTACAGCTTACACCCCTGTATAGATGAGCTTATGAACTTCACTTCATAAATCTACTGGATACAAAAAAATCATGCACTAAATATAGACATTGGATTTATGCAGGGGTGGTGTGGCAGGGCACTGTTTGTGCCTGCCACTGTAAGGACCAGGAGCTATTAGCTGTCAGGCGCCTGATGAGCACAGCCATTTTGAACCTAGGGCTGCCCATATAAACAGGGCAGTTCTGCTGCTGGAGGCCAGGCAACAACATTGCCTGGCTGGAGGGCTGCTGGTATCATCTGGAGGTAAGAGAGGAGCTGTAGGGGATGGCCAGGAGGCTCCTGGTCCTGGGTACAACCTAAAGCTGCACCCTGCCGGGAGTGGGTGTCCTGGTGGGGCTCCCAGTGGCACAGGAGCCCCCACTAAATGCCAGGCCAGTTACCACCCTGGTAAAAGGTGGGTCGGGGTGCCTTAACCCCTAGTCCTCCCAACCCGATGTGTTACCCCATTGTAGGGTCTAGAGGGTGGACCCCTGGAGAGAGAGAAAAGGCCATAGACTTGCACCTGTCTGGACATCCCATAACTGGTCAATGCTGGGGCCAGGACCAGAAAGGTCAAAGGGCCAGGGGGTCCACTGTGAGGAATGCCCAAGAGCTGCATGCCTGGGGTTCCAACTGGCCTGGAGGTGGGCCAGGGCTAGTGAGCCAAAGGTCCTGGGGGGACGACACCCGAAGGGGAAGTGGTTCAGGGAGCTATGCTGCCTAGCATGAAGGCGGATGAGACCGCCTGAGGAGAGGAATCCAGGCAGGGTTCAATTAGGATGATTCTAGGGCCCAGTGTGGGGGCCGGTGATGATGATAACATCTAGATGCCATCTGCGAGGCTTGGGCTGCGGTGTAGGGGAGGAATGGAGCTGCAGATAGCATCCCCTGGAATTGGGGCAGGAAATGGGCAGCTTCCTGCTTATTAACATCTATTAATTAATTCCAACAAGGCGTGGCAGACAAGAAGGAGGGCAGTTAGTCCAGAAACAGGTGGGCAGGCCACAGTTAAATCGGCCCCGAGAAGGCCCCCTGTTACAGGCGGGCAATTATTTTGGGCCTAGGGCTGCTTATTGAATTTTGGCAAGCCATTGAGGGCCGCATGATAGGCAACTGGGGGCAGATAAATATTAATTTTCTAAATTTTTTAGGGTCTCTGCAGGCTGGATAGAATGGCTTGGTGGGCTGCATCTGCCCCCTGGGCCACATTTTGCACACCCCTGTATTTATAGCATATTACAACCTGCTTGCCATCTGATAATGCCAGGTAACCTGCCTGTAGCTGACCAGCTATATTCCTTCACACATTTCCTTCCTTTCCCCTCCTATCTCTACCCATTGTCTCTCAAATTACCACTCACTCACATTTTCACAGATTTCCATGTTGCTGCAAATTAGCTTATTTTCCGCCATGAAGAACACATAATATGAGCCTAGTCTCCCTATGCCTGAGGAAGGGCATCTGGCCCAAAGCTTGCAAAGAACACTTTTTCCAACTAGTTAGTTGGTCTAATAAAAGAGACTGCATCTACCCAAAAGAACCTTGCCTGTCTATGTCCTTAGACCAACATGGCTACAACCAACAGCCCTGAAAAAGTTGTAATAATTTTGGACCTGCCCAGTCTAAAAAGCACATGTACAGTGCTTCTAGAGCCATCAATGGTTTGTCCTATTCCTTTCACAACTCCAGTTAGTGGGTTAGATACTCAGAGATGCTGCTGGGAATTCTAACATTGGAATGCTTTCAAAGAGGTCTAATCTTGAAATATGATTAGAAAGAATTTGTAACTCAGTCACAGGATGCAGATTGAGAGAGATCTTATCACTGCATGGTTAGCCTGTGATATGATTTTTAGAACCCTTTTTTCAAGAAAACAAAACCAATGTTTAACTATAGAAGGAATGTTGCACCATTGTTTCTGGAGGTATGTAGTTTGACCAATGGGTTGCACATGGACACAGTTATGCAATGCTCTGGAACTTCACTCATCCCCAAATGCCATCGGTGAAAGTAATTAAATGCATAATTTAGCAAAATGATACAGGAAAGGGTCTCTAACATTTATCAAGGACTTTCTATTGCAAAAATAATCTTTACTTTTTACTTGGCTTCCAAACAGAATATTGAGAATACCTTAAAGTTGCCCAGTGGTCTGGGCCCAGCAAATCTAAAAGATCACCTACACTCCAGGGTAAACAGCAGTTGACACATTTAGAACTGTGAAACTTTATACATACCCCAAAGGCAGTAGTCCACATTTTTTAGAGGCCAAGCTGATAGTGGAATTAATATCCACAGTCACTAGAAACTACTCCACAAAACTTTGAGATTTAAAAAATATTCCTGTTCTCTATTGGAAGAAACACCAAACCTTCTGGAGTTTTTCCATGAGAAAGGAAGGACAAGAATATGCCAGAATAGTGGGCAGGACTGTGTCTGGAGATGAGAGAGACTCAAGTTAAAGTTCCTAGACTGGATGAGTCAGATCACAGGTTTGAACCTCAGATCCACATATCCCAGATGAGTACCCTTACCCATCCATCTTGGGACTACTCTAGTGTCCGCCTTTTCCCTTTTCCTGCTGGAGCTATTCTACTCTGTATTAATAATTAAATATTCATTGGAACACATGCTGAAGGTTGGTTCCTGTGAATAGGATCCAGCAGCATCCATGGCAATTGCCAGCAGCATCCTTGTGAGCAGATCTGGCAGAGGAGTCTTCCTGTCACCCAGGGCCTTTTCTGTCTCTGTAGTTCTGAGGCTCAGGGTAACATAAGGTTCAAGCTCACATAATCAGCTTTGGACCTCTTCCCTTACTATTCCGTGGTCCCTTTACCTCCATGGCCATCACCTCTCCCTTCTCTGGGTGAGAAGAACTCATCCAATCATTCAAGTTCCAGGCACAAATGCTGAGCTCCTTACAACCTCTTGTTAATTCCTACCTCCCCTTTCTGTCAGTCTAACTTTCCACAGCTTCTCTCAACTCACATCTTCGAACATTTTTCCAGGGCAGCTTCCAACTTCTCCATCTGCTGCCCTCATTCTGCCTGGGCTATCATCTTTTATAGCAGCTGCTTCTAACTGGCTGGCTCACAAATGGAAGAGTAATTAGGACTTGCACTAACCCTTTCCAAGCCACTGCTGTGTGGGATATATACAAGCTATCACAGATCATGATAGTGGAACATTTGGATTTAAAAGACAGCAGTGAGACAAGCAGGAGTTAAGGATGACTATGAGTTATCACAATGTAACAGTTGTAAAAATCTAAGAAACAGATGAAGTGTCCAGGAAAGAGCAACTCTAGACACGTGCAATCAGCCTAAGAGTGGAAGCACTTATTTTCTGGATGTTTTAGCATTATTTATTTTTCTGGTCAGTGTAAGCTTGGACTTCACGTGGTCATGATTTTACACCTTGTTTTATTATGCTATGTGATGCTGGGAACTGTGAAGTTATTCAAAAATAGATCCACATGCTTCATCACAGTTTCTCACTTCTGTGAGAAATGCTCTGGTCCTATGGCTATAGAGCAGTAGTAGAGCTGCTAGTGTTTTCTCTCTCTGGCCCAACAGAAAGATAATATTTACTTATTTATACAATTTCCTCCTACAGTTCTTTGGGTAACTTAGAGTTAGTCTCAAGCTCCGCTTCGGTCATCCACTACATGAAACAAAATTCTGCCCTGAATCTCTACTTCTATACATCATTATGTCAGCTTAGATTATAGAGAAGTAGTCAGTCATGTTAGTATGAAGTCAGGCAGAAGACATGTTAGAGGTGTACCTTATATACTAACTGAATCAGAGATGCATAAACTTATCTGATGAAACGAGGCTCAAAAAATCATATGCCAGCTTAGATCGTGCAAGGTGTTTTCACTGACATTCTCCGAGGGACAAATCTTTTCCCCTTACTCAGGTGACTAGTTGCTAGGGCTAGGGACAGACATTACACACAAACTGGTTTAAGTGATCAGAAACTGGTTTAAACCTGTAACAGAACAGACATTCAGTGCACATAAACCAGTATCAAAATCACTGAAACTGGTTTGAGATAAACCTGGCTGAATGTAGTATCAGACTTAACTGATTTGGCTCAAACTGGTTTATTCAATGTCTGTCCCAGACCCCTTGCTGGTTTAAGATAAATCAGACACCCCCAGTATCCTGGCATGCTTTCTGGTCTGGGAGGGGCTAGAAGTGGCTGCAGGGCTAGAAGTGGCTGGGCAGGCTGCACTCCTCACCCCAGCACAGCACTGGCTGCCTCTATCACAGCTCCATGTTGCATCTGCAGCTCTGCACTCGCAATGGGGAAGCCCCAGCACTGGACTCTGCAGGGAAACAGGGGGCAGAGTTCCTGCCACTCCTGGAAGAGTGTGGGACCTGCACAGTGGGGAGTGGGGGAAGCAGCTGGCTCCAGTGCAGGGCTTCCACTGCGGCAGGCTCAGGCTCAGGTTCAGGGAGTAGAGTCACAGAGATAAGGCAGGCTCTGCTCCCTGCACAGTGGTGGCCTGAGCCACGCCTGCATCAGGCATGAGCACCTGGACCTTCTTGCCTGCTGCTGCTGCCAGGTAGTGGGGGCTGCATGCCATGTGGGGAGTGTGTGGGAGTCCCTGCACCCCCCAACCTCCATCACACACCCACACCCTGCCCAGCTGAACTCTGCTCTTCAGCTGCCCCTCTGGAGGGAGGAAGAAGAGGGGAAGGAGTTTCCCCCAGCATGAAACAGAGCCTCCCCCTGCTCTGAGGGGGGAGGAGTGGGAAGAAGAATCCCCCTCTGTGGCTGGGCAGCATCCCATAGAGCCCCCACCTTTCCACCCCACAGCGATGGGGGAGAAGCAGGGGGAAGAGTCCTCTGGGGCCAGGCAGCCTCACAGAGCCCTCCTCCCCACCCCACTGCAGTGGGGGGGAGGAGGACGGAGAAGAGATCCCCCAGCACCAAACAGGGCCCCCTTCCTGGCCCCACAGTGGTGGGGGAGAGGAAGGAGGGGGAAGAGTTCCCCTCTGGGGCTGGGCAGCCCTGTGTGTCCAGATTGCTCCCAGCTGTCAGGGAGCCGGTGGGCTGGGCCTGGGCATGTCCCCGCTCCTCAGCTCAGCTTCCCTGTGGAAGGGAGGGCTGTTCTAATGCCCCTGGGCTTCTGGCTTGAGCCACTGTAGGCATGTGGTGAACATCTATCCACTTACAAACTGGTTAGCCTAACCTGGCAAAGACTGAATCAATTCAGACTGAGGCTTTTTGAATATCTGTCCCTAGCCCAAGGGTTGGATAGGAGCTGTCCAACTTCTGGATGGAAAGGCCTCAGACTTTGGGGCAGCATGCCATGCAGGCTGCAGACCCCAGCTCCCCCACTGCCATGCAGACTGTAGGGCTGTCTGAAACAGCTTTGTTTCAATTCAGTTTCAGATTTGGCCATTTTGGAGGACACTGATTCGTTTCAGATCACTGTCCTGTTTTGTTTTGGCCGAATCTCCTCCGAATCTGTTTTGAATGAGCTGCAAGCTTGGTACAGCCCTACTGCCCAGCCAGGCAGGGCTTGGGGCTGGTGGCTGCAAGCAGGACGGGGCCATGGGTGGCTTGTTCGGGGAAGGGGGAGGGCCTCTGCCTTCCATGCAGGTGAGGAGACCCTGGTACAGATCCCTGCTTCCTGCAGAGCCAGGTCGTACGGCAGGGATGAACTGTTGTGTGACCTGGCTCCGCAGGGAGCAGAGATGTGTGCTGGGGGTCTCCTCACCCCTGCTGCCCACCCAACACTGCTCCGCATCACTGGGGCAGTGCAGGGCAGGCAGCAGCAGTGGGGAGACCCCAGAGCAGATCTCTGCTCCCTGTGGAGCAGAGTCACGCAGCAGGGCAGCAACATACAGCTGTTCCTCTGCAAGCCCAGCTCTGAACTACCAAATTTTCCAAAACATTTCTGAAATGCCTCATTTCATTTCAGAGATATTTCAGAGCCACCCGTTTTGATTTGGATTCGATGTTTCGGGTGCCAAAATGGCCCAAAACACCTCAAAAACAAAATGGCTGCCAAAATTTTGCACAGCCCTAGCAGACAGCCAGTTCCCCTCCCTGGAAGTGTAAGTAGCACAGCTTCCTCTTCCCCGCCGCCTACTGCATGGGCCACATAGGCAGCCTGGGTTCCCTGGCCTTGAGCACAATGTGAGTGTGTAACCTCTCTCCAGCCACATAGCAACTGAGCTCTCCCTCTGCCAACACCCTGCCCCCAAGTGCGAGGACAGAAGCCAGAAGCTCCTGAGGGAGGAGAAGCCTGGAAACCCAATCCTATCAGTAGGTGCCACAGAGGATTGAAGTGTGGTGACTGGGTGCAAACCTAGGGGTGATACATTAACCCCTTGCAGTCTGGATGTAACTAGTGGGTCATTGGTTAGACAGCTCTGGGCTAGAATCAAATTATTCTCTGAGGTAAAGGCAAACCATGCTTGGCTCTAAATGTACTTGCTTGAAGTTTATAGATAGTATGGCCTGTACAATAAAGGGTGCCCAAAGCTTTACTTCACTGACCTTTTGAGAGAGAAGCAAGATGAGCCTTTTTGGTTAGGCATATACTTAACTAGGGATCATCACTGGTTATTCATAGTTCTGGTAGCATAAGAAAGGAGCTGTTTAAGTTGTTTACTGTGGGCAGCATATTTACTGTCTGATTTCATTGAATCTCTATAATGTGCCTAAATATATAAGATGATGGACACACACCATTTTATTATATAAATAAACTGAAATAAATTAAACACCCAACTGACTCTGCAGCAGGACAGACCTGGATTTGTGTACAGTGGGTTGACAAGAACACCCTAGGATGGTTGATTACTACTCTGCTTAATGGGAAATAGATGCTATAACACACAACAGCCACTGCTATCAATGAATCCTCTAAAGCATAGTTTGCCAAGCGTGAAATTTAAGAGACTGATTACAGATAATGTACCTAAGTCCTCTTTTGGGAATTCACAGTTTGCAACCTCATCAGAATTTGAACTTGTAAGATTTTTATCACACTACAGCCAGTCTTGTGGTAAAATGAAAACAGCTGTGAGTAAGTGACTAATGGACTAACCAAAGGGCACAGAAAGCAGTATTGGACAGGACAACACAATGGTAAACCATAGACAATGTCTCCTGTACCATAGATGTCTTATGTCACTAGAGGTGTGCTTCAACCAAAACTCTAGGTCAAAACGTTGCCAAATAAGGAACTCAAAATTTAAATCTGGATTTTGCAAAAGGTTTAGGCACTTAGATTCAGTTTATCCTTTTAGAGTTCTTGTATCAGGGGCTTGGCCCAGGCCCTTGTCTTTCACACTGCACACAGTCTCTTTTGTCTGTGACAAATAAGCTGCCCTGAAAATACACTGAAGTGTATGAAAGATTACTGAAGGCAGTCAAATACCGTAACAGGACTGAAGAACTCTCCAACACTCTTAGAAAGCACATACAACAGCAGTAGACCCAGCAGTTGAAAGGAGGAGATGCCAAACAAGTAATATAGTATATTGAAAGGTAGCACCAAGGTCAATTATGATATATATATATGCAAGAACAACTCTTCAGATCTGCTGATGAACATCAGTTGTTTGAGGCAGGGCTAGGAGTACTGTACACTGCAGCTCCTGATCTGTGGGCTATTATGGGAACTTCTATGGTACAAGCATAATGGCTAGTGATCTAATGCTGATAGAGATGATGCCAGAAAATAACCTTAAGGCACATTATACAATTTCCTGATTACAGCAGAAATCAGTAGAAAGAAGATATTTTGCAAAGTTGGAGAGTAGTGAGACAGCTCACATACTTCACTGGTAAGTTTCTAAAGCCTGAAGCCCTTCATCTTTAGGAGGAAAGCTACAGTGATAATTCTGTACAAAACTATGTGTATCTATATTCAGTGTTTGTAGATAGTTAATAAGCAGCACAGACTAACATATATGCTTATGTTTGCTGGTATGTTAGCAAGTTCAATAGCACTGGTATTTCCCTCTGTCATACATAGCAGTACGGTGTCAGATATCACCTTCCAAATCCATAAGCCATTGTTTTGTATTATGTTTCAATATGTGGATGTCAACTACCCCACCCAGGCATCTGTAAAAATTGTAGCTATCAGTTAAGTGCTGTACTGTTTGCTTGACACTACATTCACACAGGGGGGTGGCCAAAACATTTATCTTCTACAGTGTTGTTTTGAAGCATCCAGATCTAGATCTCACTATTTTTAGTTTGACCTATGTTTTTCTGTCAAGGTTGTGCCCAATGAGGGACTCATTTGGTCAGTGGCAACACATAGAGGGTGCATTGGGGTGCACGTGCACCCTCTGGGAGTACTGGTGCACACCCTGAGAGCCAGTGCTCCCCACTTAGGTGACAGGCATGGGGGCTGGTGGCAGTGCTGGCCAGGAAGTGGGGGTGCTAGGAGAAGCACTGCTGGCATTTCCGGGTGCCCCACATGCACTTCCAGGTCGGTGCGATTGACTGCAGGGACCCCCCACCCCGGGTTAGTGAGATTGGCCACAGGGGGACTCCCCATTCTGTGTGATCAGCCCCCCTGATTCAGGAAGCACCCTCATGTCCTCCCCTGACTTGGGAGGTGCCAGTTGCCCATGCATTTGGTGTTGGTATAAAATGCCTTAGGAATAGGTCTGATCTTTCCCAGCAGTTGGCCCACTCTGTTGCTGCCCACAGATTTAGTTCGGTATCCCCACTCTCTGCCAGGAACTTGTGGGCTCCATGTACAATGAGTTTACAATTTTTAAACCCCTTAAGCCTCCATCTGTTCAGGTCTTCAGATAACAGTGATGGAACAGGTGATTTTTGTCATCCCTTGTCTCTATTGCCAGTTAGGGTCAGTTTCTTATATCACCTGGTCTAATGCCTGAGAGTACAGGGAGTACATCTGTGTATGTGTAAGTTGTTTAGCCTATTATGAGTCTCAGTGCACTGTTATGTCAGTGTCAAGCTGTTTAGTGTAACAACTTCTGAACCATACAGGAACACAATATTCTGCTGGGGCATGTATCATTGCAAGTGCAGTGGTCTGAGCACTTGGAAGTTGGCACCTCATGTTGTACTAGCTAAACATCTTATGGTAGCTACTTACGCAGAGACTTTACTGTTGACCTTCTGAATGTAATTTTTCAATTTCAGTAGCAATATACTGAGGACTGGTGCTGACATCATAATAAAGCAAAAAAAAAAAAATTCTGCACTTGAACAGAATGATGTTTACTAGCTGTGCCTTCTATATGCATGGCCCTTACATCTTCTATTTCATTTTTCAGTTACTTCAGCCTGCAGTGAGATGAAAAGTACAACACTACAGTTCCCACAGGACAGATTTCTCAGGCTCTGCTAAGGGGTAGAGATAGAAGACTAGTGAAAAACATCTTTGCTGTACCTAGTTATTTTGGATTTGATGCAGATGAAAGAGGCAAAGCAAAAGATGGTTGGCTTCAGTGGATAGCTTTTTGCTGATTTCTTGTGCTACTGGAAGCCCTTCTCAGTGGCATGTTTCATTTGGTTACATTATAATGAGCTGCGGCACACTGTTAGCAACTGCAGATACACTTTAACAGACTTGGAAATTCAGAAAACAGCATTTAGCAAAAATGGGAGCCAAGCCAGGCAGCTGACTGCTGTTTGCTACTGGATGCACCATGGGATGGTTAATGCACTACTGGTATGCCTGGTTAGAATGAAAGGAACTTAAAAAGATAAAAAGTACTAGCTGATAGCTTCTGCGAACATGGGAGTGTGGTATTTCATGGGAATGGAGTTGCTAGAAGGCTAAAACATGGAGAGAAGCTGGCAAAAATCCCAGGAGAAGTTTGGAGAATTTTCAAGACACGAACCTGAGCTGCAGTCCAAAGTGAGAACTTTCTCCCGTGTTCTGAGGAATGAATATAGATGTGGTCACTATTAGAGAAATACATCTCTCATAGACCTGACCACCAATATTTTAAGCAGATCCAAAGAGTAGTGAAATCTTTAAACACCTCACTATTAGAGTGAAAAACCTGGAAGAAAACCTTACACAGGTTTCCTAAAAATGTGGCTTTGTTTCAACACATTCCTATAACACAGCGGTGTCCAACTCACCTTGGACCCCAGGATGGATCCAGATCACGGGTCTCTTCATGGACTTGATTCAGCCTGGGGCATAGGCTGGCAGCAGTGGTGGAAGCGGCAGCCACTGTACCAGAGGCATTGGCCACCATAGCCAAGGTGAAGGTGGGCAAGTTACAATGGGCCAGGCAAGAGGTATGCAAGCACTGCTGGGCCATACAGCTGCAGGGTGACCTAAGGCTGTCTCGCACAGCCCTTGCTTGCCCCCCTGCCACCAATGGTCATATCCACTAGAGTCCCAGGCCCCAGATAAGTCTTTCCTTTCAGAAGAAGGGAAATGGCTGGAGTAGCATAGATGTGTGTAAAATACCATATTGATTAAGCTTTTATTACTTTATGTAGATATGATCAGTTGTGCAATCATTTAGAAATATTATTCCTGAGTGTACAGAAAAAATATATTTTTGTTGCCTGCCTGATTTCTGTAACTAAATCTATATGCAGGGTTGACTGGAATTGCCACATGTTAACTCAGGATGACTGGGCTGAAAAGGAACATGCTGAAACAGTTTGAATAATTTTCCACTTGCTTTGACTTTTCTTCCTCGCCCACCTTATGACTCCCTCAGGCCATTATTCCTCCTCTTTGACTCATTCACAATCTTTGTCTCTCATCTGATCCTTTTGCCTTTTTTCTTTTCAAACTTGCCTCTGTTTTACACTAGAAAAACCTGACTCCATTCGCGTGACATCTCTCTGCTTCCAGTGATTTCAAAGTATAATTACTGTGCTGCCTAATGTAACTGTTTGGGATTCTTTGCTGCTAAATCTTGGATCCTTTTCAGTTTGGCTTTTTGCCACCGCATTCCACTGAAATTTTACTGATAAAGATTTCTAGTAAACAACTGTTGGATAAATCCTATTTCCATCTGTAACAGGGTGGGCTAGCCCTTTAAGTGGGATCGAGACGAGAACAGGGAGAATCAAGTTAGGAGAAGAAGTGGTCTGTGGGTAGGAGGCAAACTGGAACCCAGATAAGCTTGATACTACCAGGTAGGGACCAGAGCAAAAGTGCTTCTCCCACTGCTTGGACAAGGGCTGCAGGTTTTGGTTTGTTGGTTCATTTGTTTGTTTGAGCAAGGGCTGTATATATTTAAAGGACTGGTGGAGGAGCTCCCACAGGGCAAAGCCAGTTTGTGAATCAGCAGGTTTACTAACCTGTTTACACAGCCTACTGTGTGTGCCTGTTTTTGAGACAACAGCCACCTCATTGACTTGCTTTACTGGGCTTTCATGGTTGATTACTTAGCTGGACCCCCTCTCTTGTATGACCTCTTTATTGTTTTCTTTCTTGGTGGTTGTACCTTCTTCTATCTTCTACTTTCCATCATGGAACACATCCTTTCCTTTTTTTTTCTCCAAACCTTATCCCCGGTTGATTTCATTATGTTGAAGATATCTTCTTTATCTTAATGAATCCACCTCTCCAATTTGTTTCTGCATCTCACTTCCTCTACCTCTGCTGCAAAACCCAGTGCCTCTGTAAAAGAAGTTGTAGGCAACCATTTATCCTATGGATCATGGGGTACATGTAAGAGTTCTAGTCAGGTGCCTGATGAATTGCCTTTTACAGAGTCCTATGGCCATCACACCAAGACCTTTAACATGTACACCTAGGCAAGAGTATGGAGGAGTGGATGCTGCCCAGAACCTACCTTTACAGCACTGATACAGAATTCAAAGGCCAGACTGAGTCCAGATGTTCCATGCCTCAATGGTTGTAGCTTCTGCCAGAGTGCAACAGATAAGAACTGCTACTGACTGCTTAACACCTTAGTAAGAGTGTGTTTCGGTCACGGAGATGTCCCTTAGCGTTTCTGTAACCAAGGAGTATCCACAAGGCAGTGGGGGCTCCTTTTGAGGAGCCTATACTTGCCTTATTCTGGAGACTGCAACACTGTGGTATTTTATAGGAGTTACCCTACCATGAGTAGCTATACCGCTTTGTCACCAGGCCCTCCAGTCAGATGCAGTTTACAGTCATACTCAGGAGCAAAGGAAGTTGTGCTTTTGCTATTCAGGGGTATTTTGGGAGAGTGCCAATTAATGGTCAGAGGGAACTTTTTATTTTTCATTTCTTTTTTATATTTTGCTAGTTCCTAGAACCTCCAATCAGGCACTGTAGAAACATGCACTTTTCCTTGTTGACTTTTAATTAGAAAAATGTAATTATTCCCCAGCTCACATTTTTCTTTTCTATAACAATAGAACACCTTAAACTTCAATGTTCAATTGCTCTTCCAAATAAAGTGTGGATATGCCCAAATTAAAGCATATCCTATTATGATCACCAATCACTGAGATCCATGACAGAGCAGTCAGGAAATAAGAACCCTTGGCTCCCTGCTGTTGTATCCTACTACAGTAGAGCATGGCAGCTTACCTCTGTAGTGCTAATGTTTCAGCCTCAAACTGACATGCCAGGTATGTGGTCTGTGTTTCCCACGTGTCACAGAATTTGATCAGCAGTGATATTCATATAAATTTAACCCCTAATCTAGCAAAAAATGAACATCTAGGTTTACTATCACAGTAATATGTCCCATTGGATGGCAACTTGGGCAGCAGTGATCACAAGATGATAGAGGTCAGGATCCTGAGGAAAGGGAGGATGGGAAGCAGCAGAGTAAGGACCCTGAACTTCAGAAAAGCAAACTTCAACTCACTCAGAGAACTCATGGGCAGGATACCTGGGAAGCCAAACTGAGGGGGAGAGAAGTCCAGGAGAGCTGGCTGTACTTCAAAGAAGTCTTACTGAGAGTGCGGGAACAAACCATCCTGATGTGCAGGAAGACTAGCAAGTGTGGCAGAAGACCAGCTTGGTTTAGCTAGGAACTCTTCAGTAAACTAAATCACAAAAAGGAAGCTTATAAGTGGAAACTTGGACAAATAACTAGGGAAGAATATAAGAGCATTGATTGGACAGACAGGGATGAAAGTGCAATTGGAGTGGCAGCTAGCAAGGGATCTGAAGGGTAACAAGAAGGGTTTCTACAAGTATGTCGGAAGCAAGACGAGGATCAGGGAAAGTGTGGGTCCCTTACTGAATGGGGGAGGCAACCTCGTGATAGATGATGCAGAAAAGACTGAAGTGCTCAATGCCTTTTACACCTCAGTCTTCACAGGCAAGGTCAGCTCCCAGACCACTACACCGGGCAGCGCAGTTTGGGGAGGAGGTGAGCTGCCCTCAGTGGTGAAAGAACAGGTTAGGGACTATTTAGAAAAGCTGGACATGTACATGTCCATGGGGCTGGACGGAATGCACCTAAGGATGCTGAGAGAATTGGCTGATGTGATTGCAGAGCCATTGGTCTTCATCTCTGAGAACTCACTGCAATCAGGAGAGGTCCTGGATGATTGGAAAAGAGCTAACTTAGTGTCCATATTCATGTGCCATCTGAGTCAGGGGGAGCATGTGCCCCCACAGTGACCAGTCAGCTCCTGGGTGTGGGGGTCCCCCCATGGCCAATCTCACCAACCAGTGGGGGTGTCCTCCCATTGCCAATCTCACCAACTGGGGGGGGTCCCCCCATGGCCAATCGCATTCATGCAGTCACCTCATCCACCGCTTCATTCCAGCCGGTGCTCACAGGGGCGGCACCTAAGCATATTGGAGCCTAAGCAGGGAACACAGCCTGACAGGGGGTGCACCCCCTACATGTCACCAATGTCCATATTTAAGAAAGGTAAGAAGGAGGATTCAGAGAACTACAAACCAGTCAGCCTCACCTCAGTCTCTGGAAAAATCATGGAGCATATCCTCAAGGAATCCATTTCTAAGCACTTGGACAAAAAAAAGTTGTTTAGGAACAGTCAGCATGGGTTCACCAGGGCAAGTAATGGCTGACCAACCTGATTACCTTCTATGATAAAGTGACTGGATCTGTGGATGTGGGGAGACTGGTGGATGTGGTGTAGCTTGATTTTAGCAAGACTTTTGATATGGTCTCCCACAACAGTCTTGCAGGCAAGCTAAGAAAGTTTGTGCTGGATTAATGGACTGTAAGGTGGATAAGAATTGGCTGGAGCATTAGGCTCAGAGAGCAGTAATCAATGGCTCAATGTGTAGTTGGCAGCTGGTATCAAGTGGAGTACCCCAGGGGTCAGTCCTGGGGCCGGTTATATTCAAGGTCTTCACCAGCAACCTGGAAGATGGCATAGCGTGCACCCTCAGCAAGTTTGAAGATGACACTAAGCTGAGGGGAGTAGTAGATATGTTGGAGGGTAGGGCTAGGATTTAGAGTGACCTAGACAAATTGGAGAAGTGGGCCAAAAGGAATCTCATGAGGTTCAATAGGGACAAGTGCAAAGTCCTGCACTCAGGATGCAACAATCCCATGCACCACTACAGCCTGGGGGCTCACTGGCTGGGCAGCAGCTCTGCAGAAAAGCACCTTGGAGTTACAGTAGACAATCAGCTGAATACAAGTTAGCAGTGTGCCCTTGTTGCCAAGAAGACTAATGGCATAGTGGGCTGCATTGGTGGGTATGTTACCAGTAGGTCAAGGGAAGTGATTATTCTCCTCTGCTCAGCACTGGTGAGGCCACATCTGGAGTACTGTGTTCAGTTTGATGAGAGGGCTGGGAGACATGACTTATGAGGAAAGACCAAGGGAAATGGGCTTTTTTAGTCTAGAGAAGGGAAGACACCAGGGGGTGGGGATTTAATAGCAGCCTTCAACTACCTGAAGGGTGGTTCCAAAGAGGATGGAGCCAGACTGTTTTCAGTGGTGACAAATGACAGAACAAGAAACAATGGTCTCAACTTGTAGCAAGGGAAGTGTAGGTTAGGTACAAAAAAAATTGCTCAAGCGGAGGGTAGTAAAGCACCGTGTAATTACACTACCAGGAGGCAAGGCCTGCCTGAGCTATCACATCATAACATATCTGATTTTGAACACAGTAGGCCCATCTACACGTGCAATTAATGTGGCTGAATAAAAGCTCTGGAGTTTTTGCTCCCAGGTGCACTGCTTGTATGTGCTCCCTGAAGCAAAAAACCACAGCGCAATTTGTTTCACAGTTTATTTGTTTGCACTGTATGGAGCCTGGTCTGAGCTGCCAGGGGACCTAGGGAGTCAGCCTGCCAGCCCGGAGCTGCTCCAGCTGGGCTCCATGTGCTGTGGGAGAGGGAGGGGGAAAGGAGAAGGGGCTGGCTGGGGCTCAGGGTGCTTCAGGAGGGGGCTAGCTGACAGATAGCCCTTGCGCTGAAACACATTGCTCCCTGGTTAGCCACAGGGAGGCACTTGAAACCAGCTCAAGGCTGGCTGCTCCTCTGTCTCCACATGTGCTCCACAGCACATGGAGATGGGGTAGCAGCCCTGGGCTAGCTACACCCCCATCTCCATGTGCCAGTCTGTGGGTGGGTGGGGCACAATGTTCCTCAACATGGGGGCTGCCTGCTAGCTTGTCCCGCACTGAAGAACCCTGTGCCCCAGCCAGCAGGGGCAGCAACTACACATACACTGCTGCACATAAAAAAGCTCCGCAACAGGGTCCCTGTTGAGCAGTTAATTAGTTTCATGCACTCTAATAGGGACGTACATGTAGATGCTGAGAAATTTACTGCACATTTAATTAGTCACCTGCACAGTAAATGTTTCGTGTAGATGCATCCAATTATATATTTTTAACTGGCTTCCTTTATGCCAGAGGCAAGGAATTTTTTTTTTTGGTGGTGCTGGGGGTCAGGGGGTAGTAATATTGTATATTGGATTAAAGCCCAGTCAAGAGGGAAGAGGGTCATCAGCACCTCAGAGATTACAACTAAATTATGATGAGCCATAAAGCTAATGTGTGTGTTTAATCTCTGGTTTTCAGTGTCCAGTAGTATTTGAATGTTTGTTCCCAGGCCTGTCTTCTGAAGGTTGTCTGCAGGTTACCCTTGAGCACAAAGATTGTGAGGTCAGAAAATAATTTTCCTACCAATGGTGTGTGCATCTTTTTGCTGAATTTGTTTATTACAGAGAGTCACTTTTGTCTCATTTTACCCACATGGTCTGCATAAGGGCATTTTGTGCACTGGATGAAGTATACCACATTCTGGGATGGACAAGTATAGGATCTGAGATTTCTGATGGGTTCATTCTTGAGGGTGTTCATTGCAGTGATCGTGGAGATGCATGGACAGGTTTTGCATATATTGTTAAGGCAGGATTGCATCTAATTTGGTGTCTGTTGTTCAGCGGGGCTTTTCATAGAATCATAGAACTAGGGTCGGAAGGGACGTTGTTGATCTTCAAGTCCGACTCCCCGCCTAGGCAGGAGAAAAAACGGGGCTCAAATGATCCCAGCTAGGTAGGCATCAAGCCTCCTCTTAAAGACCCCCAGGGTAGGAGCCAGCACTACTTCCCTTGGAAGTTGGTTCCAGATCCTAGCCACCCTAACTGTGAAGTAATTCTTACGGATGTCTAACCTAAACCTACTCTCCAACAATTGGTGGCCGTTATTCCTTGTTATGCCAGGGGGCACTAGGGGAAACAAGGTCTCTCCCAAAACCTTTTGGTCCCCCCCAGTGAGTTTACAGACAGTCACCAGGTCCCCCCTCAACCTTCGCTTGTGAAGGCTGAACAGGTTCAGGTCCTGCAGTCTCTCATTGTAGGGTCTGCCCTGTTGTCCCCGGATCATTCGGGTCCAATTTTGCATCCAATGATTAAAGTTGGTGGAGGGAGGGTGTTGAAAGGAACAGAAATGTTGGGAATATTTCTCTCAAGGCCTGATTCTGTTTGATGATCTGTCTTTTCAGAACCAGTGTGGGATGGTAAATGACAACAAGGGGTGTGTGGTCAGCTCATTTTTTCTTTTTATATTGCAGAAAGTAATGTCAGGGTGGCTCTTTCAAGGTATAGACTGTTATTTTTTTGCTGGTAATGACAGTTTTTAGTTTGGTGGGGCAGATATCACAAGAATTCTTCTCAAGAGCAGATGTGTTGATATCTGAGGGCCTCTTTATAGACTTCAGGTTTCTTGGTATGCCTGGGTTGATTGCTGGTCTTGTGGACATAAGTAAGACAGTTTGAGGTTCTCTCGGATACAGTGAGTTTTACGGTACCATCCCAGCTGTGGATTGTATTATTTAGAAAGTTGATGTTAGTGTAGGAGTATTCCAAAGAAAATTTGATAGAAAGGTAATAGTTGTTGAACCCGTGATGGAAGTCAGTAAGTAAGTCTAGGTGTTCAGTCCAGATGATGAACACACCATGTGCAATGTAAGTATACGGCAAGTTTAGTGGTTTTCTAAAAATTCTTCTTCCAAGTGGATCATGAAGAAGCTGGCATATTGGGCAGCTATATTTGTGCTCATGGCTGTATTCTTGGAAGAAGTTTGGAGGATGTGTCAGTTGTTGAAAGTAAGGCTGTGAGGGAAGATGTAGCATATTATTTGAGCGATACATTGTGCTTGCAAATCTGAGGGTAGTTTGTGTTCTTGTAACTGTTTCAGGCAGGCATCTGCACTTGTGTGCTGTGGGATGATAGTGTACAGGTTTGTGGCAGCTATAGTGCCAAGTATGGCCTTCTCAATTTTTTGCTCAGGGTAACCTACAGACCACCTTCAGAAGACAGGCCTGAGAACAAAAATTCATAATCTTACAGGACACTAAAAACCAGAGATTAAACATACAATTACTACCAGAGTGTAAGAATCTACCTGCAATCTCTGCTAATATTTCTGTACTGCACAGGTGATAATGTTTCTGATCTTGATGAAGAAGTCTGCAGTGGCCTGCAGAAACCTTGCCCCTTGATGATGAGTGACACTGGGATAAGATACTCCATACAGGCCTATTCAATCATTCTAAAATGAAGAGTATGAATCTAAAGCACTCCATTGCAGGCTTTACACAGTTTGATTGGTATAAGTTACAGGTTATGAATGACAGAGTAGGACAAACAAATAGTTAATGGAAAAGTACCAGACCTGTAGGTATGTGGCACGGTCTCTGTGCATGCCTGACATTGTACTAAATGAGGTGTATACAGGGGCAGATCCAGAAGGGGTGTGGCAACATGGAGGCACCTCCCTTTGGCTGTGCCTCAGTGAGCTCTCACCATATAGTCATGCCAGAACCCCTGCTTTTGCTCTATTTTGGATCCCACAGGGTGAGTACTGCCACCACCATTCATCCCCTTCCTTCCACTGCTGCTGAATTCAGTAGAGAGTGGGAAGGAGGTGTAGGGAGAACAGCAGCAGCATTCTTCAGGAAGACACTCCTAGGGAGAACGAGGACCAATGGTAACAAACTAACAGAGGGAAGATTTTGACTGGACAGAAGGAAGAACTTCTCCGTAAGGAAGAAGGGTAATGGAACCTGGAACATACTCTTGGAAGAGGTGGTGCAATCGCCATCCTTGGAGGTGTTTGAGAGGAGGCTGGATAAGCACCTCTTTGAGCTAGTTTGAGCTCATTACCCTCCTGCCCATGGCAGGGGACTGGACTTGATGATCTCCCAAGTCCCTTCCAGTCCACTGATTCTATGATCCATCCCCTGTGCTCCAGAGCCATGAGAAAGTGGGGGCTCTGGCCAGTTGTGCTCTGATCAGCTGGTGAACTCCGAGCTCACTGCCATCACAGAGCTCTAGCAAGAGCCCAAAGATGAGGGTGGGGAAAAGGGGGCACACCACCCTTACCCTTTTCTTGGATCCACTACTGCTTATATATAGTTGTATCACACTGGGTATAAGAAAACATTGGAGTTTGACTGAAATGTTGCTTCTGCTGGAAAACATCTTAGCTTGTGGCCATTAAGTCCTTGATAGCTCTGCCAGGGGATGGTAAAATAGCCTACTTAATACTACTGTAAATTGTAGTCGTAGAGTTTACTTATTTTGCTCTGTTCTGTATTGTACTACCCTAAGAAAGAGTTATGTTTGTACCTGGTATCCCAAACAATTCCTGTTCCTTCTCTCTTCTCTTCAGTTAGCCTTGGGGAAATGGGTTACATAGAAAGCTCTATTCTGTTTTCCCTATGAAGCCAGCTAATCAATAAACCTCTTGGGCCATAAGCAATATTCAGGAAACTTCAAAGTCTGCATAACCAGGGTTTGGAGACATAACTTCAAGTTCTATTTGAATTCCTGGAACAACAGTCCCCAAAACTTACAGGAGATACTTTATGGTTCTTAATAATGATGCCTTTATATATTTTAGGCTTTTGAGTAATGTAAAATGATAGGAACCAACCTGACTCTCTCACATGTTCCCAATCAACCTTTATCTGATACATCCATGTATCTGATGGGTATCATATTTGTAAGGGACATGCATCTTGTCTGATATTAGTATGCTCTTGCATTCTATCTTTAAAAAAACAGAAGCGATTCTTTGGGGAACAGAGCAGCTTGGGACTGCTTTCCACTAGTTCTTATTCCCTCATTAGAGTCTCCCTTCACAATTACTGGGATTTCTCAGTGAAGTTATTAATGGTCACCTCCAGTGTTACATGTTTGGTCCTATACAAATGCACAGGCAAAACTGTCTACAAAAAGATCATCATCTTATTTGACATGATAGGCAAAATGTGAGTGGAGCTAATAAATTGGAAGTGAGGATGAGAGTAGAGGTAATGAAACAGCTTTGTTATTTTACAACTTGTTTGTGCCACATCACTATAAAAAAAATGACATTACATGAACTCAAACAGCTGTCCCTGACAACTGTGGAAAAGGATCCTCGGAGTCATAGTCAACTCCAAAATGAACATGAGTCACTCGTGTGATGAGGTAATAAGTAAAGCTAACTGCACCCTTTCTTGCATAAGTAGGTGCATCACAAACAGGTCTAGGGAAGTGATACTTCTCTATGTGGCATTGGTCAGGCTGCAGTGGGAGTACTGCATCCAGTTTTGGGTCCTGCACTTCGGGAGGGATGTGGATGGCCTGGAGAGGGTTCAGAGGAAGGCCACTCATCTGGTTAAAGGCCTACAGAAAAAAACCTAAATGTGGACCGATTGGGAGACCTGAATCTCTTCAGCCTCTGCAAGAGGAGGCTGCAAGGTGATCTTGTGGCTGCCTACAAACTCAGAGGGGTGCAGCAAGAAGTGGGGGATACAATGTTTACCAGGGCACCTGTTGGGGTAACTAGAAATAATGGCCATAAATTGGAAGAGAGCAAGTTAAGATTGGACATCAGGAAAAAATTCTTTACAGTGAGGGTTGCCAAAATATGGAATAAATTTCCAAGGGAAGTGGTGCTGTCTCCTTCCTTGGAGGTGTTTAAAAGGAGATTGGACAGATACCTGGCTGGGGTCATCTGACCCCAGTACTCATTCCTGCCCAGGGCAGGTGGGGGTCAGACTTGATGATCTAATAGGTCCCTTCTAACCCTAACATCTATGAAACTATGACTTCAACTCAACCCAGTTGTCACTGGTTGGTTAATCTCTGCAGGCTTGTTTAAGATGTTATGAGGATTCTGTGGATTGTAGCATTAAGGATAAATTCCAATAGGAAAAGGAGAAGGGCAAAAGAGGATTTTGTGGGAAACTGAGCTATGAAAGTATTCAGTAACAGACTTATTGGCATAGCAAATGGCTGGGCTGGAGGACATAGAGACAGCTGTGTAGGAAATAGAACTTGTCAACCAATGAGAGTGAGAAGTCTGTCCCTCTAACTTTCAGATATGACTAAGTGTTTTTAATATCTGCAATCAAAGAAGAATTAAGAGAAGAAGGGAATAGACAAGTAACATTCAGGATCAACAAATGAACAGCTATTTGTTTATTTCAGTGAAATCTATGATCACACCTGATGTTTTCCTAATGGAAATATCAACACTTTTGTCCATCCTGATCTGAACAGAAAGTGGTCTTTTACAAAAATATGAAAAGTATACGCAGATTAGTATTTAGGAACTTCTGCAGATTTTAAAACCAGAAATTTCTTGAGCAGAGGTTATAATTCTAAAATTGGATTATACTAGAATGACTTTAAATAGAATTTGACTCTTTTGTATTTCATTTAGAAATAAAAGTGAATGTATGAGTGGGTGGAATTTTTGTATTATTTACACTGAAATGAACTATAATTGGGATACTCACCGATTACACAGAAAGGTTTCCTTGCAAATCTCAACCTTCCTTGCCATCCCCGGTATCGACAACAGCAGCCAGCAGACCAGATACGAATGATAAACTCCAAACCAAATACAACAATCATGACAAACTCCTGGAAAGAGCAAAGAAGAATATCTTTTACAGGTAACAGAAACAAATTACAAGAAAGAAATCCTGATAATGTCAAGCACTTGGGGCATTTATATACATACTTTTTTGTCCTTGGACACACCAGAAATCTGCCACTTTGGAGCAGACTCCAATTCAAACTGCTCTGTACATGAGCCGAGGTGAACTGTGCTGTGCCATGTGCAGTTATATAAGCAGCAAAATACATGTCAGCATGCAGAAAATGGTGGTGGTATGCTGTTGAACTGAAGCATTTCCAATGCATTCTAGTTCAAAAGCACACCACCAGCATTTTCTCAGCGTTAACACACATTTTGCCACAAGAGTCATAGCACTGGGCACTTGCTTGTGTAAAAATGCCCTGGAGTTTAACTGTTCTTCTCTTCCTGAACCAAACTAAACACTTTGTGAGGGATCCAAAATCACAAGATATTTGCGCAGCCACACAAACAGTCTCCAGAGTTCCCTTATTAAATGTCCTAGCCTGTTCTCTGAAACAAAGTATCTTCTAAAATCAGCTAATTAATATATAAGCCTTAAGGGCCTGAACCAACACTGTGCATGTTAGTGGTGAATCTCCTGGTGACTTCAGAGTTTCAGGGTCAGGCCAGCTACCCAGGAATATACAGCATACATCCAAATTCAAAACAGAGTTCTTATTTTGAGGCTGTATATTTTGGCAGGAATATTTTTATCTTATTCCACAGTACCAATTTGGATGTGGGGTACTCAAGAGTTCAAGAAATGCTGATTTATTTACAGAAGTTTGTTAGAAATATCCTGTAGCACTTCGAGAAAAAAAAACAAACTCATTTGGTCCACTGGTGCAACCCGTGTTGACTTTCAGATATAAGGCTGGATCTAGTTCTCATACCCATACCCTACCATACACCCCCCCCCCATCTCCCACCATTCACCCCCACACAATATAAGAGACTAAGAATTTATTTTTTAGTTATTATGCAGTCCCATCTATATACAGTATACAAACATGAATCATGATAAAAATATTTTTTGTAATAAGATTAAAACATTATAGCAGGTATTTGATGTTTAGTGTAGGATTTGGTTTTTTTCTGGTTGTATGACAATCCCCCACCTCCCAAAAGGAGTATTTCAGGGGGGCAAGAGCAGGGGTTTTCCAGTGTCAAAGGTCTGGGGTTAGCGGGGGGGGGGGGGACTTCCGATTCCATGATAATGACTGGAGGGTGGGGCACTTGTCAGGGGGCAGGGCTACCCATGTGGCCCTGCAGCCTTTACCCACTGCAGCAGTCTGGGAGTTGGAGCTGCTGCCTGTGACCTGACACCACCTGCAAAAGCATCTGCCCTATTGGACCCGAGACCCCATGGCTGTGCCCCTGCCAGACCTGGATGGGGACTGCATGGCCGCAAAGGCTGTGGTAATACTTATACAATTTAGAGTTTGCTTTTGGTTTGGGTTTTTTTTTTTGGTTATAGAAAAATCAGGGCTGTCCCTGATCCCTTCTCTCACCAGGAAGTGGGGCGCTGAGCAGCACTGATATTCCTGTGCTCTGTCCCTCACTTCCAACCCACTACCCTCTCCGAGTGCCTCTCACTCCTGACCTGCAGCCCCTGCCTGCTCCCATTAGCTCCCTCCCAGCCACAGTTCTGTCCCAGCACCAGGACATAAGTCCAGTTGCTGCTGTTCCACCCACTGCTTTGTGGCTCTGAGCAGTGCCATCTTTTGCTCCACGCACCTTTGTCCAGGCCCCAGTGATCTCCATGCCATTTCTGTGAAGCCCTTGACTGAGGCTCAGGGACTGGGCTGGGCAAGCCCCTTCTCTTCCAGGCTGGCCTCCTCCTGAACAGGCTTCTTTAGGGGGAAGGGGGCACTCTAAACCCAGATTTAGCAGCTTCTGCTACCCAGAGTGCTCCTCCCCCTTTCCCTCATCGCACTCCCTCTCTTTCACACACGCACCCTGCTGCTACCTCCACCGTCCGCCTTCTCCCAGCTCATCACATACCCAAGTGGTTCCTGGGACCAGAAGCACCCCCAGGGTGGGGCTGTATGTCCCAGCACTGGTATAGGCAAGGGGCAGGGCTGCAGTGTACATTCCACCTGCATCCTACAAGCCACATAGCATACATCCCCCTGGCAGCACCAGCAGCCATCCTGGTGCTCAGGGCCTGCTACTGAGTAGCAGAGCCTCTCAGCAGCACAGCATGGCCCCAGCCTCCTGGGACATGGCATTGCCTACACCACATGGTGCTGCACTGGCTCGGCCTGCTAGCACAAGCTCTCGGACAGAACCGGGCCACTCCTGCAGTCACGCAGGATCTTGGCACTGCACACAGGGGGTGCACACTCTTGGGCCTGGCTGGGTCCCCCTGGAGTGACAGCAGGAGCATCTTGGTTCTGTCTGAGGGCATGTGCTAATGGGCCAGGCCGGCACAACACCATGTTGCACAGGCAGCACCAGGTCCCAGGTGTCTGGGTCCAAGCCGTGCTGCCTGGGGGCTCTACCAGTCAGTAGTGGGCTCTAAGTGCCAGGACAGCTGCTGCTGCTGTTGGGGACATGGGGGGCTGTGCACCGCATGAGGTGAAAGGCAGGGGACCCACCCCCCCAGAGCAGCCCCCCTACCCCTAAGTAGTCTTTGTTTACCTGAGACAGTGTCTGGATCTGGGTCACTGCTGCACCTTTGTCCTGTTTCTATTTACCCCAGCATGCTAAGCCAGCATTCTGGGGCAGCAGGGCAGCCACAGAGACATTCTGGCTGTATGCCAGAGAGACTCTCTGGAGGACTCAGCCTCCAGTTGCCTCAGGGCATGCTCCAGGAATGTGCCCTGCACCACTTTTTTCAGTGGGAGGGGTCTTTTTTTAATTCTGATATCAGGATTTGAAAGAAATAGGCAGTGCGGGAAACATTTTTTCATTCCCTGCATGCTTCTTGCAGCATCTCAAACTGCTTTGAGACACCGCAACAGGCATGTGCTCACTCATCTGGATGCACCCATGGTGGCTGGGGAGGATTGAGGGGCAGACAGGGTCCATGGGGGAGCTCAGGAGAATGGGAATCTCTCTCTGTCAGACCAGGGGTTGTCCATCTAGGGGAGGGTCTGAGATGCCAGGGGCTAAAAATAGCCCAGTGCCAGGGGGTGGGTAGGAAAAGTGCAGACCCAGGGCTGGGCTGGGAACTGTACAGAAATTTAGTTAGAGTGGGTCAGGAAAGACCAATGTAAGTTAGACTACTTCGGAGGTACAGTTAACTTAGATCAGACCAGGCATTTTTAGACCAATCTAAACTTCCTGTATCCTGTACAATTTATAAATTAGATCCCTAGTTAGGTCAATCCAAGTATAAGGTCCACACCTGGGTAAACCAAGTTAGATTGGATGGCTATTTTTAATGTGATCTAACCTCTCTGAATGTTTGTACCTAGTCTAAATGACCAGAACTGGCTTATTGCCCAAAATAATTATTCTATTTGTATAATAGTAAATTATGGGAACATTTTCTATGTGCAGTGGTATGTGTAACACTCAGGCAAATCTGGCCTTATTGGTCATCAAGTTTAAATTGTCTTCAAAACTACTCATTTTTATATGCCAAGTTATTTATAGCAGGTATAGTAGGAAAATTGTGCTGTCAGTAACACCATTGAAGCCAATAGAGTTGCAGCAGAATTTGCCTCACTTCCTCTTAAAATAGTCTGAATGTAAAGAATGTGGTGTGAAATTATATGTATAATACAGGTATGGTAAATCTTCATTTAGATTTACTTCCAAAGTATAACCGTTATGGTATTTAGCTTTGAAACGATTAAATAAGTTTGTGAGTTAACCAACAAGCAGAGAAGAGTGCTTAAAGGAGCTTATTAAGCAGTTTGTCAAAAAATAGAGAATGAAAGTTATGTTTTATTTGGCCAGTGAAAACATTTTTCTGTCCAGGATAATGCTTTTCCTTGTCAGCCAGTTAATTTGTTATTCTTTGTAGAATGAAGACTAGCATGGAATCAGTAAGAGAGTATTACAAATAAATGAAACAGAGGAATATTTGCAAGAAAAGGATTGACCCGTCTTTGATATTTTTCCAATCAATCATCCATACTTTTCATGTTGCAAGAGGCCAATGCTCCTGAAACAAGTCAGCTGCAGACAGCACTGTTCCCAACTCAAGCATTCATTTACATGAAGTAATGGCACAATTATTTTTGTGATTTGCCATAGTGCCCAATTAACTGGTAAATAATGGCCTTACATTACTATACTGCTTATGTTTGTGCTACATATGGCATTAAGTTTGCCTATTCATGCATACAGCAATTTCAAAACACTAAATTTCCTTTCTTACATGAGCTGGCTTGATTTAATGTCATTACATTTATCACGCTGGTAGATTACACCCTCAAGGGTCTTCCTTTTCAGTTTTGTATAGCTTTATATTGATTTCATAAATCACAAATAAATCTAAACTGAAATTCCCTTGTCCAAAACACAGCAGGGGAAAAGGTCTACCACTGATTTATTTTAAAGAAAACCAAGGGGACCATTAACTTGATAGGTTTTGTTTGTTTGTTTGGGTTTTTTTTTTTTTTTTTTTTTTTTTAATTACACCAGTTCAAGAAGTACTACAGCTAATTATATGAACAGAATTACTGCATAGTACTCTAGTGTTCCTTATTAATTCTGGAAAGGATTATGTGTAGCATTGTAAAAATCTATTTAGTAGTAATAATTCTCAAATCTAGCCCATTCCCTTGTAGACATTTATTACTGGCCAAGAACCCCCCCACCCCCATACAATAGGAAAAGAGAAGAAAATAGTATTTCAGTAATTTACCTGTCACTATTATAGTGTACACTGTTACATCTGGTTTACATATGGACAGATGAAGTGTCTAACTTTGTGTGTTCATGGTTGGGATCCGGGGCATGCTATCCTTGTTTCTCTTGAAAAGATTGCTTATTTTCATATGGGAATCATGGGGCCAGAGTTGAACTGGCAGAGCTCTAAATATATTCCCGATTCTGAATAAAGTATCCATTCAGTAGATATTCTATTCATGCTTAGACTGAATTTAGGTTGCAGAATTAATGGGCATGGACAATATACTTTGTATGTAGTTGCTATGGGAAGCCCTTCTTGTGTACCATACATGCTGAAATGATCATAGATATCTGTTCATCTGATGTGGCAAGAACTCTGTATGGAATCTGATTCAACCACGAAGAGGTATGCCCTCCCTAAAATTCCAAACTCTACAAAAGTTTTGAAGCCAGCTTAGAGAAGAATTAAAAGTATTCATAAATATGATACATTAGTACTATTTTACAGTGTTAATCATTTGGATCAAATGACTACCATAAACAGCCAGAAAGAAGTGAAATGTGCTAATTATTTTCATATCTTTTTAATGGTGCCTAATAGTGTTGTTAGAGTTTAGATTTCAATATTTGCATTATCATTAAGAATGAAAAATATTCGATGGTCCTAATTATAGTATGTCAGAAAAAGTCATTGTGTATTGAAATCTGATATCCGATTCCAGGTCTCTCTCCTCCGGTACAAAATGTCTCGTGACAAGAGACACAAGCACTTATGCACACACATATACACATGCCTTGAAGAGAAAACTTGAGGCAGATTTAAGTCAAGGGAGTGAAAGACACAAATGTTTTGCAAAAATGTTTTTGCCAAAAGTATGAGTTCGTTTGGGCAGAAATAAATCATAGAAAATTAGCGTTGGAAGTGATTTTAGGAGGTCACCTAGTCCAATCCCCTGCTCAAATCAGGACCAGCCCCAGCTAGATAACTTCAGCCAAGGCTTTGTCTAGCAGGGTCTTAAAAACCTCTAAGGATGGAGATTCCACTACCTCTCTAGGTAACCTGTTCCAGTGCTTTACTTCTAGTGAGGAAGTTTTTCTTAATATCTAACTTAAACTTCCCCTGTTGCAACTTGAGACCTTTACTCCTTGTTCTGTCATATGCCACTAATGAGAACAGTTGAGCTCCAGGCTCTTTGGAACCCCCTCTTCCGGTAGTTAAAGGCTGCTATTAAGTGTCCCCTTAGTCTTCTCTTTTCAAAACTAAATAAGCCCAGTTCCCCCAGCCACTCCTCAGAATTTATGTGCCCCAGTCATCTAACCATTATTGTTGCCCCTGGATGGACTCTCCAATTTGTCCACATCCTCTTTGTAGTGGGGGGCCCAAAATTGGACACAGTTCTTCAGATGTGACCTCACCAGTGTGAATATAGGGGAAGAATCACTTCCTCAATCTGCTGGCAATGTTCCAACTAATGCACCACAGTATGCAATTAGTCTCTCACAACAAGGGCACACTGTTGGCTCATATTCAGCTTACTATAACCCCCAGATAAATTTTCTGCAGTGCTACTGCTTATCCATTTGGTCTCTAGCCTATACTGGGATTGTTTAATCTTAAGTACAGGACTTTGCGCTTATTGAACCTCACTAGGTTTCTTTTGGTTCCATT
Source organism: Crocodylus porosus (assembly GCF_001723895.1). Classification (NCBI taxonomy): domain Eukaryota; kingdom Metazoa; phylum Chordata; order Crocodylia; family Crocodylidae; genus Crocodylus; species Crocodylus porosus. The sequence goes on along the minus strand of NW_017728918.1, from coordinate 57,954,070 downwards.
CTCCAGCGTGTTGAGGTCTCTCTGAATCCTACCCCTGCTCTCCAGTGTATCTCCTACTTCCTGCAACTTGCTGTCATCTGCAAGCTTGTTGCGGGAGCACTGTATCCCATCTTCAAGGTGGTTGATGAAGATATCGAACAACATTGACCACAGGACTGACTCCTAGGGCACTCCATTTGATACCATTTGTCAACTAGACGTTGAGCCACTGATTACTACCCTCTGAGCCCAATGCTCCAGCCAGTTTTCTATCCACTTTACACTTCATTCATCCAACCCATACTTTCTGAGCTTGCTTGCAAGAAAGTTATGGGAACCATTATCAAAAGTCTTCAAAAGGTTGAGATATAAGCACATCCACTGCTCTCACCACTTCCACAGAGCTAGCCATCTCCTCATAGAAGGCAAATTGGGTTGGTCAGGCATGACTTGCCCTTCCTGAATCCACACTGACTATTCCCAATCACCTTTTTCTCCTCCAAGTACTTAGAAATTGATAGCATTCTCATGGATGGGCATAACTGCTCAGTAAGGATAGGCAGGGGAGAAGAGGAATAGGAGTTGAGCTTTCTGTAAATGTGCTTAAGTGAGCTGTATGATTGCTGAGAACACCAGTATGAAACAACAGATCAGGCCAGTAAATGGATGCTTCTGTCCCCTGCAGAGAGGACAGGCTCTCAGACCCTGGTACCATTTTCAACCCCCTCTCTTTGGACTCATGGACTCTCTAGTCCGACTCCCACCCCTTCTTTGGGCTCAAGGACCCTGTGGGCTAGCTTGTAGCCCCTCTCAGACTTGTGGACCTTCTAGTGTGGCTCGCACCACTTCTTTGGACCCACGGACCCTCTAGTCTGGCTTTCTACCTATCCCTGGCTCCTGTATCTCCTAGTTCCATATGCAGACACACTCTCCATGTTTAGACTTTCAGTCTTCTCTCTCAGCTCTGCTTTGTGCTTCTGGATTCTCTGATCATGCTCCCAGCCACTTTCTGGGTCTTGGGCTCACAGATCTCCTGATCCTATTCCCAGCCAGTCTCTGGGTTCATGGATCTTCTGATCCCCATCCTCCTGCAGTTTATGGTGGGCTCCACTCTCAACCACTCTTGGATTACCGGTACTCTAAGAAGGCCTTGAGCTTGTGCTTGTAGGACTCAAGGCTAAACCACTGGTGCAACTCAATAACAAGCACTGGCATCTTCTGCAAGGCACTCAAACCTTCTCTGGGCTATAACATAAAAACCAAGGCCACCTGCCCATATAACAAACCCGTCTCTGCCCCAAGTACCTTCCCTTGTTCATGGGCCTGAAGAGTTGCTTGCTCAGTTCTATAGTCAGTCACCCTGCTGCTAGGAGCTCCTCACTTCATGGCTCTTGGGGCTGGACTGTTTGGCTGGCTCAGACCCAGTGCTTATACATCTCCAGCCTGGCCTGCTACTGGTCAGGCATGTCCCTAATTAACCCCCTTTGCCACCTGCAAGCTGCCTCTCCAGCTGCTTGCTCCCACAAAGGAATAGGCACACCTCAGTGCCCTGTTACACCAACCAACACCACCTGTTGCTTCCACTTGGTGGCAGTGGTCTTGATCCTCTCAACCTTGGGGATGCCTGGCCTGGGATGCCATCAATAGAACATGCTCCTCCTCCTATATTGCTAGGGCTCCATATCTGTTCTTTAGGCAAACCATTGCAGGTGGAGATGAAGATTTCTGTTTGCTGCCAGAGGTCACAAACTTCCAGCTTCCACCTTCATGGAAGAACATGTCCTCCATCTTCTTTAGTGCTGCCTCTGGCAGGCCTTCCTCCGCAGTCCCAGAGGTCTCCTCCAGCATTGAACTGATGATGTCCTCATGGCAGAGGATGCTTTGGAGCCTTGCCACCTTCTTCTGTAGCTCTCTTGCTTTCCCCCTGAAGAACACCACCAGGAGTCATACACACATTGCAGATACTCTTCTACCTGGCTGTAACTGGAAGAAAGCTGTGGTCTCCATAGCACCAAACCAGGACCTGAGTGAAAGCCTTGATGGGTGGCCCTGCCTGGACAGAGGAAGAGCTGACAGTGGTACTGCCTGGTGGAGGAAGAGCTGTTCTCCCTAGCACCTCCTTTGCAAGTTTCCTAGCAAACTCATTCTCACTCAAGACTCTAGTTAAGCAAGGGGCTTAAGTATTGGTTTAACTCCTGAGTTCTACCTACTTACGCTAAATATATGTAGGTTAGGTACTCTTCGTTAAAGAAAGAGCTTACCTTAAAGGCTCCCCTCCAAAGAATGCGGTGGCAAACTGACTTCTGAACCGCTTGCAAACTGCTTCCTTAGCTGCCCCTGTTCACACACTGTCTGGTCCCTCAGGAAGTCTCTTTTTATACCCTGCTTGGCCCGACTCCACCCCCTTGTTACAGCTTTTGTCAAACACAGGCAGCAATCAACCAGCAATGACTCAGCTAACAGCACTCCCAGCTCCTCAGAGTACATGCCCAAAACACACAGCCCACCAAAAAAACCCCAAACCACTCAGCAGACCAAACACAAAAGGCAAGCCTTATTCACTTCGTTTCAAAGAGCAGGATCTGGTGCCTGATTCCATTTCCTGTTCTTGCTTCTAGTGCAATTTACAAGCAGTTCACTGTTTGTTGTCCCTGTTTGCCTGAATTAAGAAATTTCTTAGTTCATTTGTCAGGAGAGACATCACTAATTCTAAGACTATTACCCATTCATGTTTATGGAAGTGTTCAGAGTCTCTCCTAAACCAGTAGAAGCTACCATAAATTAAATATATTTTAGCTTAACAACTGCAGCTAGAAAAAGCCACCCCATGTACGCTACACAGTTTGCAGGATCAGGTCCTTAATGTACACCGATGAAGCTAAATGACTGGAAGAGTCACAATTTCTTTATGCAGATATCTTTAAATGGGGATTTAAAGGAGTGTTCCCCCCCCCCCCCATTCATCTTTTAAAATATATAAAAGGAAGTTTTTAGGTTGTAAACCACAATACAGTAAACTCTCTGGTAACCGGCACCTTAACAGAGCATGCCGGCTTGTAACTGGCATGCTGGCTTGTAAGGAAAAGTGAAACTGGAAGTGCCCACCATGGCACTTCCAGTTTTTCCAAGCCCCTATGGCCTGGGGCAAAGCGTCCTGCTCTGCTGAGCCCCAATGGCCCGGGGGCATACAGGCTGTGCGGGGTTGTGTGGGGCCTGCCTCCCCATCCCGCAGGGCCTGTGGGAGGGGTGGTGATGCAGCAGGAGGGGCAGAGGGACGTAGCAGGAGAAGCGGCAGCTGGAGCTGCTCAATTAACCAGCATATTTTGTTATCCGGCATCCCCCATTCCCAGAGGATGCCGAATAACAGAGCTATTACTATAGAATGAATCGGAAATTCTGTCTTAAAACATAATTTCAAAGTTATAAATGAAAATATGTGCTTGCAACAGATATAATTGCAGTTTGTGAGCCTATATCAATGTGCTAGAGACTTCTAAATGCAACATGAACTCTAATAGTAAGGGTACTAAGGGTGAAATTAAACATTACACTTAGACCATATTAAAATCTGTGGAATGGTATACAGTATTGAAGTTAAAACATGCTGTGAGAAGTTGTATGTTAAGGGTAATCCTGTTTCTTGTTTGTATAGCTCTGACTTGCCACTAGATGGCTGGTGAGCAGGGGCATGGCTAGGAGCCAAAAAACATGGGCTCAGAGGCAGTGGGAGCTAGGAGTGGTGCATCCTGGGATGTTGGACTGGAAGTTACTCATTTTATCTCTGTGGAGCAGACTGAAGTTACCCAACATGAGGCAGTGTGACAGAGGCAAAATCCCAGGCCTGGTCCCAGTACTGGCCTCCTACCTATCTATGGGCAAACCACCTGCCACATCTCATTAACTAAGTTCATAGATGGTACTAGGTGCCCTTTGAGCACCCTGTGATGTCAAGGGCAGGTCTTATATGATTCCAACCTTCCCTTATGTCCCATGCCTTGCAGATAACATATAGTTTGTTACAACTCCAGCTTGAGGCTGGGCCAAACTCAGTTCATTATTAGGCCTCTTGTACACTGCCCTGTCCTGGGCCACACTCACTCTGCCCCCCCTCTCACTGGGGCTTGTGACACTCCGCCCGCTCTCACCAGGCCTCTTTCACACTGTCCTGTTCTGGGCCACATACACCATGCCCTGCTCCCTTTGAGTTACCACATAGGCCATCAGTCTTATCTCTTCACTCCTCAAGGGTCATGGGAGAGACCCAGAGACTCATCTAAGCAGTGACCAGTCAATTCACCAAACTCTGGGCTGACTCTGCCCCTAGCCCCTCACCAGGCCACTTCATCCCTTTCATGGGTCAACACTCTACTCCTATGCTGGTGCCCCTGTAGGCTGAGGTGCCTCTCACTAGGCATGCCTGGCCTCAACTCCACCCTCTCACTAGTGTCTGGTGTCTTACACCCCCCTGGGCTCAGGTGCTTCTCTCTAAGCATGTTTGGCCCCCACTCCCAGGTCTTATGCCCCTATGGACTCAAGTGCCTCTCAGCAGGTGTGCCTGGCCCCGCTGCTCCCACAATGACCCACTGGATGGTGGGGGTTGGGGTTAAAGTGCCCCTACCCACCTTTCACTGGGGGGGGCATAACTGGCCTGGCATTTCTTGGGGATTCCCTCACCACAAGGAGTCCCACCAGGGCACCCTTTCCTGGCAAGGTACAGTTTCCAATGATACACAGGACCAGGAGTCTCCTGCCATCCCCATAGCTCCTGCTCTTACCTCCAAGATGTTCCAAGCCACAGCTCAGCCACATGTTACCTCCTCAACTGCTAGCAGCAAACTACTACTCCAGCCCTGAGAGCAAGGATTTAAAATGGCTGCTTCATCAAGGCTGGCCTGCACCTGCTGGCTGCCTGCTCCCAGCCCTTAAAGTGACAGACACCCAGAAGGTGCTCTGTCACAGGTAGGTAGCAAGGCCCAGAGTTAACCCTTGCCTGAAGTGGCATAACTTTGAGATGCTCAGAGGGTACTTAGCATGAATTAACAAGCTTTAACATGTGGACACTCATATTTTAAGTGCCATTAGTATGCTGTGTTATGTGTACCTTCACCCTTACTTTGCATTTTCTAAGTTGCTGTTGTTTAAATGTGACTTTTAGGGCTTGCCTCCATGCTGGGTCCAGGAACACTGCTGTAAAGTACCTCTCATCAACTCTTATTCCATATGTGCCAACTCTCAGAAACAAAGCAATTCGATTTCCTTCAAGGGTCTTGGGTGCTACAGTGCTGGTCTTCAGCTTGCTGTCTCAGGTGTGCTTACTGGCACAAGCTCACATTTGTACTGATGTGTCTACAAGGTCTCATTTTTAGGACTTGGCACACACAGAGTGAGAGGGAATTAGCGAGTAATGCTTTGGCTTCGTGCTCCCAGGCTTAGTATTGAGGGGATGCATATAATCCCTTTGAGCCCAGTACGCAGTCCTTATCTCAAGCTGCTATCAATTTTAATGGGAGATTTTGCATGTGTGAAAATGACAGAATTAGGCTGTTTTTGATACATTACTGAAAGGGTTTTTCTCATTATTGCTGACTTGCTTATCCATAATTCACCTGATTAAGATTTTAATTATGAGACAAAAAAATATTAAATGACCTAAGGTTGCTGGGTTATACTCTGTAGAAAACACATGACATCTAGACCTTTTATTTTACATGGAAACAGGCAAAGCTTGATTCTTCAATAAATTTCTACTAACTAGAGCTGGTTGGGATTTTTCTGAAACCTGTATTTTTTCAGAAAATGTTACTTTGTCACAACAGAAACTTACCACAAGATTATTCATACATGTTTTAATTGGAAATGGTGCTTAGGTCTAGGGTGGAATATCTTGTTAAAAATCAGAAAGAAAGTGAAAAGTCATGTCTTGCCCATGGCTGCAGATACAGGTCCTTGTTCTGCCTGATTCAGACTAGGAACTTGAATCTTACCCTCTACTACCTCAGTGAGGGTATGTCTAAATGAGATGCAATGGCACAGTAGCAAGAAGCTATTGCACTGTATCTCGTTGCTACAGTGCTGTAGCTTTGCCAGGTACCAACCATGATGGTGACACTACTGTGCAGTAGCATCTAAAAATAATCATGTAGCAATGGGACTATCCAGTAAAGTCAGTTACTGTGCAATCATTTAGTACTTGATTAAGCAAGTCCACTGCACATGTAGGTGTGCCATGAATGTTTGAGTTGCTAGTTTCTTGGTTGTTCTGGTGTAACACAATCTCTGTCTCTTTTCTTTCTTTTTCATTTAAAGCTTTGAAAGAGATCTTCCCAATGTGGAACAGGAAATTCCCCAGGAAACCATTTCCTACCTAGCTCTACTGAGTAATAAGTACAAAAATCTGGATTTCAAATCCATAATTCATTGGGTGGAAAAGGAAGTCAGTTATAGTAGTATTAAACTTCTTTTACTAACATCACCTAATTTAAAAATAAATTGTAAAAGTACCAATTGTATGTATTATTATGATGCCTACATTACAACAACATCTTATGTTTTTTATGATTATGTGTGTGGTATAAATCAATACAGTCATGTGTATCAGAATGGTAAACTCCCTATTGTTAGTTTATCTTGCTTCCATTTAGGCTAGGTACAGACGTTTGAAAAGCCTGGGGTGGAACTGATTTAATCTACAGAGTTTTTTGTAAGCGACATAGATTAGATTGGGAGTGAACAGAACACACGTTCGGTATTTGATTGGGGGGAGGGGTCATGCAGGCTGTTTTCACATCTAGGCCAGAAGGTTGGGAGTGCTCCTGTATGACTCCCACTGCGTCCCATGGGCTCCACAGCTGCTGGAGAATGTTGAGCACAGCCGAGCAGCCAGGCCACCGCGGACTGCCTGCCTAGTAGGGGAAAGCATGCCCCCAGCCCTGCTACTGTGGACCTTCCTCCACACCTAGCTTTAAGAGAAGGCAGAAGAGCCCCAGAGTGGGTCACAATGGCATACCTGGCTGCCTGGTGGTGGCAGTGGGAGTGGAGGATGCTCTTCAGAAGGAAGGACCAGGCCCCTCAGAGCTTCAGTGAACAGCTGGCAGCAGCACGAAGTGCTCAGAAGCCCTGCACCATGCAGTGGGGAAAGGGGTGCTCTGCAGAAGGAAGGATAGGGCCCCTCAGTGCTCTGGTGAATGGTGGGTGGCAACAGCAAGTGCCTGGCACAATTATAGGAATCATGATTGAAAGAATCATGCTGAGTGCCTGCTGCTGCTGTCTGCCATTCACTGGAGCTGTGATGGGCCCAATCCTTTCTTCTGCAGGGTGCCCCCTCCCTGCCTAGGGACATGGTATAAAGATACAAAAATACTGAACTGATACTCCCTCCTCCTCCCCACCGCCCAGCCTGCTTATATATTTAGTATATATTTTTAATTTAGTTTATATTTTTGCATTCAAAATTCCCATTAACATCAGTGAAAGCTATGCATTATGTAAGGGCAACCAAACCAAATCACTTGTGCTTAATAGATTTGACCCCACCAACAGAAGCAATATAGCAGGCAGTGTGTTCATGTTCTGCAACTGCTGCACCAATGGAAAGAACTAGAATTATTAAAATGGGAAAAATGGAAAGTATAGGGGCAAACAGATCACATACTACATTAACAAAAGGTTTTTTAGAACTCTAATGCACCAGGCTTCTAATTAATTAAATCAAGCAGCCTCTGCAAAATCCAGCTATATTAAGAACTTTTTATTGTTTTTTGCCTATCCAATTAGGATTCAAATTATGGTTTGCTGTTGAAATTGTCTAAATTAGCATGCTTCTGTGCAGCTTTCAATGATAAGTCTTTTTCCTTAGTACAACACAAAAATATTTAAAACCTGTTGTTATCATAATTTTCCTGTTAATTAACATGGTTGTTCATTAAAACCCTGAATAGCTTTTGGGTAATTTGCTACATGGCTCTTATGATAGTCAGGTTTCTTTGTTCTAGACCATTACATTACAAATCAGGTAGCACTTTAGTTTTAAAAAAATGCTAATTTCATAAATTTGGAGTTATTTCTCCTAATGGGAGGAGAGTCTTGATTAGATAGTTAGGTATGAGTACAACTTTGCTGTTTTATGCCAGAAAGCAGCTTTTCTGTTATTTTACTGACATTTCTTGGACTTAGAATGAAGTTGCATAGCAGTATAGTAGAGAGCTCTAAACCAGTGGTCTCCAAAGTGGGGTACGCGCACCCCAGGGGGTGCACAGGACGATCCATTGGGGTGTGGGAAGAAAATATTAGAATTTCTATTTATATAGATAGGGGTGCATGATCAAAAAAGTTTGGAGACCACTGCTCTAAACTAAGTTGTTCCAAGGGCTGCAGGACACTACCTGACTAAAGCTCACCACTGGACTGCAGCCTATATATAAAAAAACAGTATTTGCCTAAGTTCAGAAATGGACTACAATGTATTAAAATAGTCCTTTGAAATAAGCTTGAAGAAAAATTACAAGGCTAAGTACAGATAGTCAAAAAGCCCAATGCTGAATTGATTTAGTCTTTGCAGGTTAGTTTAAACTGCAGAGATTCAATTGAGAAACAACTGGATAGACATTTACTTTTGATTCAGGAAATACAGCCACATCCCTGCAGTAGCTCAGGCCAGAGGCTGTGGGGTGCTAGAGCACAGCTCTCTGGCACATAGCCAGTATAAATTCCCATTTGCAGTCCAGAATTACAGCAGCAGGACTCTGCAGGGTTGCTCATCACTTCCTCTTCCTGCTTCCAAGTGCCTCTGGGATTTGTAGCCCAGTCAGAGCCAGCAGTAACTTTCAGTAAGTTTAGCAGGGCAAGACAGTTCTGTACTTGGGAGGACCAGGAGTTTAACCAGGAGGGGTGGGGGGTTTAAGCCCCCTCCCTAGCCCCAGACCTGATGGCTAGGGACAGAAGTTACACATAAACCAGTTTAAGTGATCTGGTTTATGTGATCTGGTTTAAAACTGTAACAGAATAGAAGTTCAGCGCATATAAACCAGTTTCAAAATGACTAGAACTGGTTTAAGGTAAATGTGGTCTGAACGTAGTATCAGATTTACTTAACTGATTTGGGTGAAACAAATTTATGAAACTTCTGTCCTAAACCCCTTCCTGGTTCAAGTTAAACCACAGTCCCCAGCATCCCAGCATGCTTTGCAGTTCTGGGCTGAGTTGTGCTGTCTGCTCCAGAAAGCAGAGCTGGCCCCACCCCTCTGATCCTTATCTGAAGCAATGAGGGCTGGCTGGCAAGGGAGTGGTGAGGGGGAAAGGCCAGCTGGGGATGCAGCCCAGTTTATGTGGGGAGGAAGGACTGCTCCCCACTCCCCCCCAGCAAACCCCAGCTGGGTTCTGGAGCCAGGCAGTGGGGTTAAACACCCCTTCCTCAACTCAAACTTACTTCTGGCTGCAACTGTGGACTACAACCACAGAGGCATCTGGAAGCAGTAAGAGGAAGTGATGAGCACCCTGCAGAGACTTGCTGCTGTGATCATGGACTACAAATTCCAGGGACCTCAGGGGCAGCAAGAAGAGGAAGTGAACATACAGCCAGAGAGCTGTGCTCTAGTGCCCCCCCTGGCTTCTGGCCTGAGCTACTGCAGGCATGTGGCTTCATTTTCTTAATCAAAGGGTAATTAGGTCTGAAGAGGGAGATGATCAAGGGAGCTCCCCTCCTGAGAAATTTAATTTCTGGCCCCAAACTATCCCGCATGGGGGATGAGGCTCCTAGGGAGGAATCAAAGGGCTTCTCACACTGAGGACTTTAAAGCAGACCTGGTGTTATCCTAGGACCAGGGCCAACAACTAGATGATTGTTGGTGCTAGCCCAGTTATGGGTAGGGTGACTGTAATTATTTTAGGGAAATCTGGGATGAGGGGGTACCAAGGGGTGCCAGCACGCACACGCACATATGTCCAGTGGGGCAGTGTGTGGGGCAGTGTGCGGCAGTGGGCAGGATTGGAGCAGCTGTCAGGAGTGTAGTGCTTTTCTCACTGGAGCCAGGATTGTGAGCTGGGTGGGGGAAGGGCTGGGGGCACTGTATGAGCTCTGTCCGCCCCATGCTGACTCATAGCTCTGGCTCCAACCTGGGATCTGCAGCCTTGTCCTGGCCGTGCACTCCCAGGCTTGGTGGGTGCATCTGACCCTGGCCTCACACTCCCCTCTACAATTAGAGCAGGGTGCAGCTGGGTTGAGTTGGGCTGGGATCTCTGTATGGGGACTATGAAACAACTGGCCTGCCCCAGCCCAGGGACACATGGCCAGGATAGGAGCCATGAGTCAGCATGGGGCAGACAGAGTCCATACAGGGCAGGCCTCCAGCTCATCAGCTGGCATCCCAGACCTAAACCCAGCCTGCAGCCCTGGCTCCACTGACAAAGGCACCATGCTCGCCAGTGCACGCACACAAACACAGAGTCCTGACTCTGCAGCTCCAAGGTCCCACCTAGCCAAGACTTTTCCTTAAATTTTCTCTAATGGCTGGGATGCTGAGACAACCTATAACATCTGGGACATATGGTCACCATAGCTATGGGTCCTGCTAGGCTGTGGGCTTTCAAACTGCCAGTTCAGGGGGAGCCTGGGCTTATGATTCTGGGATCCTGCTGTACTTGCAAGTTGAATGGGCACAAATAGAAGGCACACTTGTTTGGATCAGGGTCAGATCCCATGATTCTTTTAAGTGCACATGTGCCAGGGGTCCAAGTGACAGGTAGGAGAATGATTTTTCTAGAGGTGTTCTCAATGGATATATATGGGGCAGGGTTGTGCTGTCAAGGCCAAATGGGAGGATCATGTAGCAATCAAGATGAGTCAAGATGGATGCATATTTTAGAAAGAAATCTGCAAGTCTAGATATAAGAATCAGGACAGAGGAGATGGTGGAGGTGTCTAGGGTGACTGAGATAGTAGGCAGCAATGTTGGGTGGGGTGGGAAAATTAAGAGCTCTGTTTTAATTATGTTGAACTTGAGCTAGCTAGTTGATGTCTAGATTTCCACGAGATTTTAAAGCAACAGACCAAGTCTGGAAAGGAATCAGGCTACTACAAATTTGTTCTAGCCTTTACAGAGTTTAGAGGAGATATTTACAGGTATTTTCATATATTTGATGTATGAAGGATAACAGCTCACATTCTTATACTTTTATTACTTATTTTATTTAATAAAATATTTAAGCCAACTGAAGTCTGAAGGAATTTCTGCTTTCTCCCAGTCAATCATACAGAGAGGTTCAGGGAGAATATCAGTTCCTCAGCAAAAACTCCATACTTATCATCCCAATTAAGAGCTTCTAGAATTCAGCTTGATATTTTCTATTGTATGTTGGTAGTCTATTAGCTTATTATATTACCATATAAGGGCATATTTAACTATTAGTCATTGTGATTTTTGCTTTGCATGGAATGCATGATGGGTTTTAATTTGGCATTATGAGTGAAGCTACTGCAGATTGTAATTCTGGGAACTCTTTGCTTACAAGGCAAACTACCACCAGGAGCATCTTCCTAAGATGCAGGCAGCTCCCTTATGGGATACAAAAAGCACCCTCCTCCCTAGAACTGCAAAGAGAAGTGATGCATAAAATCTGGTTTATCAAACGGACATATATGGAGCAGGGTTGCACTGTCAAGGCCAGCAGGGAAGGATCGTACAGCAATCGGTATGACTGATCCACAAATGTTTCTCAGGAAAGCCACTTGCCACTCTCTCTTCTTTCAAAGAGAAAAAAAATCTCGGTTTTAAACCTACACAAAGAATTCTAAGAATAGTTTTATTAGAACTGATGTTTTATAGGAATTCTGAAGTCTTAGCTCTTCCACTAATCAGGTCACTCCTTCTATCAAACTTCTCTTGTTGAAAACTTTAGGAAAGCATAATTGTTGGTATAGCAGGACCAGCCCTGAGAGCAGTCATGGTGCCTCCTGGTGGCCAAGGTACTCTTGCCCCACTCTGGCTCCTCAGGGGACCCTGCTTTTTCTACCTCACCTGCTACACCTGCATGGATCTTTAGTACTTAGGGAGGCTGCCCCATGGTCCCAGAGTGAGCCCTAGTTCAACTCAATTGGTTAGTACCTCTTGTGTCTGGCTGGCACCTATCTTGCCCCTCTAGTCCTATATTGCGGCCCTCTTGGCGCTATCCATGCCTCAGGGCACAAGTCACCTTATGGACAGTAATTGTGGCCTCCTGTCACACCCATAGCCACACTCATGGAATTACAGAAAATTAGGTTGGAAGGGAGCTCAGGAGATCATTTAGTCCAATCCCCAAAATTCTCAACTCCACAAGGGCTGCTGTGTCTTGCTAAAGAGAGGGGACCCCCACACCCATCCTTGAACGTAGACACTTCCACTTCCTAGCTCTGCCTGCAGACCCCTAAGCCACAGAACAGCTTACCGTACCTCATACAGGTTAGTTTGGATTCATTCACTGGGCTCTCTGGCCCAATCTGTCACCCAATTTACTCAGCCTGCCAAGCCTTACCCCTGGCAAGGCTCTCATGCTTTCCTGGGCCCCTGGCTCTAGTTTAGCTTCCTCCTCTCTTGGGTTTCAGCCCCTTTCCCAGGCTTTAGCATCTCAGCCAAAGGCTGATCTGGCTTCAGCCTCTTCCTGGCTTTAGGCTCCTTACCTGCAGCCTTAGCCCTCCCAGACCTGGCCATACTCAACCAGGCTTCTGGGCTCCTGGTTTTAGCAAGGTTGCTGTTGCTCCACACCAGCTCTTAGGGTCCCTAACCCCAAGCTGGGCTGCTTTCACAGAGTGTCCCTCCAGTCACCTCCATGACCTCCCCATATAGCCACAAACCAGTCCCCCAGCTTATCTGAACCACCTCCCCACTCACTAGCATGCTGTCTTGGTCCCTTGGGTTCCTGGCCTGCAGCATCTTCTTCTTTCCAGCATGAGCTGGCAGGAGCTCCCCTTTGTTCAGAGTTCAAGGACGCATTGTTCCCCCTGTTTCAGGAACCCAGGTTTATATCCCCTGAGCACCTCTTTTTTTGGTCAGGTCTTCTGATGGGCGACAGGTATGTTTTCTCAGCTTCATGAACAGCCTACTGATGTTTCTCTGGCTAAACTGCAGTTGTTCCCCACCACCTGCCTACTTGGGGCTCTGCCCTGATGTTGTACTGCTTTGCAGCTAGCTACATATTAGGCATTTGCAACCCTATAGATCCCTGGCTGCCTACTCTCTTGTAGCTAACCCATATTCAGCTGTTTTTATCTGCCTGTGAACATACCTGCTGCAGTTTCTCTCAAAGTAACAGGAGCTTCCTGTTACTGTTGGTAAATGTTTAGTTACTTCTGACTTCTTCTGAAATGGATATAGTTATATGTTTCTTTTATAATTTTCACTTGCAAATATTTTACATTTAAATGGAAACATTCAGTGTAGTCACTTCCTGTGTAGGCTTGAAAGCCGCTTAGCCAAATGCTTAACATAGGTAATGCCATTTTTGTGCCTGGCATAACTAACTAAAAGCAGAGTAAGCAGGTCACAGTTTAGAGTGACCTCTGTATAACCAACATCAGCAAAAAAAAGGCAAAAGAGGAAGTGGTAACAGTCCAAGACAGCAGGATACAGATGGCAGTCTAAGTCTAACAAGAATGATCACTGTGAAAAATGATTTGTGGAAATTTATGACATACAGAACATAAGAGACCTAACCCCCCCTGTATATACAAACCGAATGAAAAAAACTGTGGTGGGGAGGGAGCAGGAGAGCGACAGACAGCAAAGAAAAGATAACACCTACTTGAACCCTGGAGCAGTGAAGGATGCCTGCCCAACTGAAATCACTGTATTTATCAAGAGGCTTATGTAAGAATATCTTGTTGACTGCCAGGGCTTGCTTAGAAGATGAGTGTTGCATTTAAAGCCTTGCTTAAATATTGGTATTGCTTATGTGTTACATATATTATGATTTCAAACCAGAATAGTCTGACCAATCATTTCATTTCCATTCTTCCCACCCCTTAACTAAATTTCATACAACATCTGATACTACTGCTTTGTAAATAAGGTGCTTTTTATTTACTGATATGAAATCAAATAACCCAAGTATAATTGGTTATTCATGCAAAAACAGATTGATTATAACATTTGTAGTTGTTAGATAATGCTTAAGTAACCCTTCTTAGCAAAGAATAAGAACATGGGACATATTCTATTTCAATGATTAGGCATCTAAGTGGATTGAGACATAAGGATTTCATCTTATTCAGCTCCCTGCAAAACCATTAATTGCACCTACTTTTGTAACATGCCATCATCTGAGCCTTAAGATTAAGTCATAAAATAGGAGCAAGGAGGACAGCTCACTCCATATTTGCATTAACTGTTCATCAGAGACTTGAGTGGGGAAGAACAGAATCACACTTGGGCGACAGTCAACTTATAGGTGGCACAGAATCTAGGCCCACATTTCCAAGGCTAGTCAATGTCTTCTTTGACAACTGCTTAAGTTTAAAGACTCTAGAGGAGTCTCATTTAAGTTTAAAAAGTTGAAAGACTGTAATACAGGAAATAGGAGTGCTTGGTTCATTTGAATCTGTGCTTATTAACCCTGATAGAACAAAAGGGATTTCTCAGAAAATGAACTCAGTAAAAGGCAAAATTAAGGCCCTAACATTTAAAATGCTTTAAGAAGCTGTACCACAAAGAAATATGATCATGAATTTGATATTTAAAATTAAATACTGTATTTGTATTAGTTGATTGTATATTAATAAGCTAAAGATTCTGCCAAGACCCACCCATGAAGGTACTGAGCCAGCAAATAGAAAACAGTGGCTGATATTTGGGTCCTGACAAGCTCCTAAGGCTTTTCTACTATGTTTAGTAAGACTATGAAAGCAGAAGCGTCAAAACAAGTAAAGAGGATCAAAACAAAGAACAAGAAGCTACAGCCCAAATCAGAAGGAATCAACCTTCAAGCAACACTGCATCTGCCACACGATGGCACCACCAACACTTGAGGATCACTGATGTTTGCAAAAACATGGTCAAGGGATTAGTTTTAAACAGTTCTTACAGTATTTTTAATAGAGTATTGAAATAATATTGTAATTTGGGACACTAACAACTTCTGTTAAAATCAGATTGTTCAGACTGTATATTCTTAGGCTAGAGACATAAAGCTAATCTTGGTAAACAACATTTCATTCTCTAAGATACATTCTCCACTGGAAGAAGTGCAAAGAGATTTTAGAATGAAATAATAACTTTTTATTGCTCACTGGAGTATGTCTATACATGTCCAATATATGTCTTGAACTGCTTCTAACCAGACAGAAAATTGGCTAATTTTCCATTCCAGTCCTTACCAGTGTTACTTACTTGATAAATTTCTCCATAATGATTTAAAATTGAATACTATTTATAGAACATTCCACTCCATATTAGATATAAATTATTTAAACAAATGTTATTATAAGTTTATCTATTTCAAATATTCATTAGGTGCATGATATTAGTAATTGTACTAGAGCAGCCAATTTCCAGATTAAAATCAATGGTCACAACTAAATATATCACTTGAGTTTACTGTTCAAAGTAACGTTATACCTTGATGGCAAAAGGAAGATTTCAGAAGCAAACTACCTAATGCACACACACACACGCGCGCGCACACACACACAAACACACACACACACACACACACACACAGAGACAAATGTACTTTTAGAGCTACTGCTTGAATTCTGTCCAACTAGGTTTTTAATTGTAGAAGTACGGTCATAAATCTGAAAAATATAATCTAGAATAGACCTTATTAATGAAATATAAATCATGAGCAGAGACTTTCAATGAGCTTCCAGTGGAATACTGGATAAACATAACACTAGATTTATGTACATTTTTGGCATTTTTCAGTTACATAACAGACATGATTCTTTCACAACAGTTTATTTGTTAAAATTATGATTAAGATTTTGCATCTTGATTCTATGTAATTAGATGGATTACTGAGAGAGACATCATACATCATTTCACCTAACACACAGATGCAGTTTTATAAATATACCACTTAAATCTGAGGTATATAACTCAGTTGGAGTTGCATATATCTTTGTGAATAAGTTCTATATTGGACTTTTAATATCCCATCTCTATAATCTTTCTGTTATAACTAATTCAAATAGCAAAAGAGCTGATAGTCATGTACCCCAAATCATGTTTCACACAAGAAATGGACCTTTGAAAATAAATGCCAATAATCCTGACATTCCCTAATGAAATTAAAGAGACATACTTGCTTCATTTTGTTGCCAATAGTATAATAATTATTCTACATTGTATTTATATTAAGTATTTAGTCTTTCAGAGCCAAATCATGGTTCCTTGCACTGCACTTGAGTTAAAGAAATCATGAAGAAAGTATAAAATCCGTATCTGATTTCCTGAAAATGAGCATCAGATACCTCAATTAACCTAGCCATCCCTGGCTCCTGTAACCATCCTCATCTGTGGAGAATAAAGCAGGTATATCTTCATAGGAGCTACATACATACTACAGGGATGAATGTCACCAAAGGCCTAGACCAACTGCTTTAGTAAATTATTCACTACATACACTCCACAGTTTGCTAATCTGTTTGCTTAGTGGTACCCAGGGCTAAATGATTCATGATGACATTTCTAAGTTTTAGCTGAGTCCAAGAATTTACTGTTTTTGATGTATGCTTAGCCCTTTGACTGCAGATCCATCTGAAGAGTGTGTGCTCTCAGCCAGCTGGAAGCTCCCAATTCAATTCTGGCTCTCGCTGCCCTCCAAATTCTCAAACCTAGGCGGGCAGTAAAGAACCTCTGGAGCTCTCTCAGGGCTACCAGATGAATAGAAAAATGTCAGGAGCAACAGTGGAAGTAGTGAAGTATGGAAAGGGAGGAGTAGGAATGGGGCTAGACAGTTTGCAGGAATGTGAGGGAGCTGGAGAAGAATTAACTAATTGGTATTTATGATTTTTGGTAGGAGTTGATTGCCATCAAACTTGCTTGATATAATTTATATAACTTTATACAAAAGTATACATTTCCACAAATATCTCAATATTAGGTCTTGGGCTGCACTGCTACAGAGACAGATACAAATTTACAAATATGAATTATATAAATATCAGCAAATTTAAACTCTTTTAGGTCTTTCACAATATTTTGATAGGTATTGGACTTTTACAAATACTCCTGAAATCACTGAAAATGATGCAGGGAGTATGCAGGTGGGAAAGAGCTGATTTTTCTATATAGTTCATATTTCTGTATAGTGTTTCATCGTTAGTTGTGTTAATTTCCATATCGTTTACTACTTTTTCCAGATCACTCATTTGTCAACCATGATATATGCTCTTGACAGAGAGCATACTATGAGAGTCTTCAACTCTCATAGTAACTTTGTCATGTGTGAAATGACAAGATGAAGTCCATAAGCCCAAGATAACATCATTTTTTTTCTTATTTTCAAAGTAATTCTTTGTATCCTTGGTGGTGCATCGCCAAATTATTTCTCTTGTGTATTTGAAAATCAGTAGCTTATGTCTTTTTTCAATCTTGAAACTGATGATACTGAAAATTGTTAAACTATACAGCCACATGCCAGGGTAAAAGTTTCTTTTATGATTTGTTCACATTTTTTTTCTAATGCAGTCAAAAGTCTGATGCTACATATTACAGGCAGAAATTCAGCCGCATTCGATGTAGCAATACAGCTCCCAAATCCTCTCTTTGAAACATTTGTGGAGAATGTTTTGCTGTATCCAAAAAGAAATGTAGGACTGGTGTCAAGGTCAGTACATACTTCAAATCTTTTAAATGTCTTTCATGCTTCTGCATCCAGACCCATTTTGTTTATTTCTGAAGGAGTTTCCTTAGGCTAAATATATGAGGTGCACAAATAGGAATAAAAAAGTTGACACAATTCAACTTATTCTACAATCTGTCTTTTATCTTCAGGTACCTGCATGTTTGGAATTGCTTGTATCTTAAAATCATCAGATATAATTTGCTTTGTGGGTAATTGCTCTCCCAATAAGGTGATTTCTCTCTTAATAAGATGATTTTATTTCTATTGAAAATGACATTTTCCCTGGTGAATTTGTTTCTTCTTTATATTTCTGGTACTCTGCAGTCATTCCTGATTTTTATTAGTAGTGTTGTCTTCAACTCTCATAGTAACTATGTACATCTTGACTTTTGTAAGACCTTCTAGTTTCTAAGATAATGTATATATACTGAAATACCATCTCATGCCAAACACTCAGAAAGGCAATTTTAAAAAAGCAGTATCTGCCAACTGGTAAATTTAAAGAGCATGCTTTGGCAATTTCTTTATCTAATCTGCCAAAATCCTGGCAATACATCTAATTTATTGAAAAAAATAGTTCCTGTCATCTGAGCTAACATTTTTCATTACCTGCATGCAAATGGAAGTGCCCCTTCATGATATTTTTGTTCCACTCCTTTGGCTTAATTAAACATCTCATTCCATCTCCACTTTTCTCTAATAAGGAATGATTTGAATTAAGTGGAGCTTCTACTCTCTGAATGAGGCCAGCTGCTGTGATGTTATGCTACTCTTATGCTATGTCCTTTTCCAGACTTATGGAATATGTTGTGTGTCATAAAAAAATTCCGCACACAGACACACACATAAGGTGCATCTACATATGTATTTCATGCAAAGCAATAAACTCTGGAGCTTATTGCTGCAGCATGTTGAGCCAGGTTGGAGCAGCTCCAGCTGACAGGGGGATCCGAGGGTCAGCCTGCCAGCCAGGGGCTGTTCCCCACAGCACAACGTGCTGCAGAAGGGATGGCTGGGGCACAAGGGTGTTCCAGTGCAGGGATAGCCAGTAGGCAGCTCCTGCTCTGCAGCCAGCTGGGGCAGCATCTACACATTCACTACTGCAGAGTAAAAAAACTCCACAGCAGGATAGTACTTGTACTTACAAATACTATCTTGCTGTGCAGTTAATTAGTTTACTCCAGCTTAATAGGGGCACACATGTAGATGTGCAATGTTTACTGCAGAGCTAATTAGTCTACTCTGCAGTAAGCATCTCATGTAGACATGCCCACAGAGATGCACACTCATGCATATATATTTGGGAGATATTTATTTCCTATGATCAGATTTTTATATCGTGCATTAGCACATTTATGTCTGTTATTGCTCTGATGTGCTCTTTAGCATATACTTTTTAACTAGGTCAAGCACTTCACATACAGAGAAATCAAAAGATCTGTAGTATTTGGGTTGCTATATTATAGACTCTTATGCACTTGTACATAAACAAGACAAACACAGGCTATTTATGCATACTTCTAGTTGGCTTTTTTTTGTTTGGGTTTAAAGCTTTTTCACATTGATTTTATAAAAACAGCTTCCCCTTCACTTGAGACCTCACATCCTACCTGTAGCCACTGTTGTATTTTCACTGTTTGTCTGTACACCTGTGCAAAGTGGCTAGTCATCTTTCAGTTTCTGTGCACTTTCCAGTCACTGGGCATTGTCCATCCTCACAACAGCTTTCACATCATTGAATCGCTGGCAGCATACCATGTGGGCACTGACAGACTTGCAGCTCCCTGCCCTGATTTATGGTGCTTCACAGAAAGCGCTAATAATTCAAGTGACCCTCCCCCTGCAACCCAACAAATGTTTGCTCTTGGGTTGGGTGGGGAGGAGGTATAGGCTCCACTTTGGAGCTGATCCAGTAGAGAAGCTGCCTGCCTGCAGCTTCTCTCCCCTAGCCGTGCCTTCCCCCACCCCCACAGCTCTGGTGATGTCTGCAGGAAGTGATGGTATGGGGCTAGGGGTGGGAGAGAGAGCTGTGGACTGGGGTTTGCCCAGCCTGAGTTGGAGGGGAAAGGGGCTGGAGATGGGCTGTAAGGCTGGGGCTCTGATCCATTGCCCCACTTCTAGCTTAGGCTGAGCAAGCCCCAGCCTACAGCTGTCTTCCCCCACCACTTCTCCTCACTCCTTTTCTGCAGACAGCATGCTTTGGAGCACCTTCATGAAATCCCTTACTAGATCAGGGTTAAGTTGTTGCATGATCGGCCACTTTTAAAGTGCTCTGCAGCCGCGCACATGTGTCACAGCTGTAGAACACTTTCAGGCTAGCAATCACACTACAAATTGCACTTGTATCAGTGCCCTGTTAGGCAGGTTTGTTTTCTTCATTAGTTTACTTCCTGTAAACTTTCCCTTCACTTATTTACCTTTTTTTTTTTACACTCATGTGGCCCATCTCTCCCTTTAAGGACTTTATTTAACTTTTATTTGACATATCAATATCGTGTCAGATCCATGTATTGGATTAGCCTTTCATATACTGTTTGTTGTTGAAATCCAAACTATTTGCCCTTTAATGAGGCATTCTAAATTTTTCATATTCACAAGATTAGTTCCTACTCTGGCTTTGGCATTCAGTATACCAGCAATCCATCAGCTGTGGAAAATAGCAGCTCCCTTTAATGTTATAGTTATGACTCAATTCCAACTAGCTTCCATGTGGTAAATTGTTACCATTTAGACTGGGTCTAAACAAATGAAAGACCAAGAAAGGCAGGTAGCTAAAGAACAGCTGTTCTTGAGAACAATGTTGTCTTTTTTTTTCTTTAGTAACTTTATAATCAAAGGAGGAGAAATGGAAAGTGTTTGGTTCTGTAGAAAGGTTATGGTTGTTTTTTTTTATGGGGACAGGTGCCTTCAGTTCAAGGAATTATTTACAAACCAGTCTGAATCCTGATTTTTCCACTTAATCCTCCTCCCCCTTTATTATTACTATTTTATAATCCTAATATTGTGACCTGTCCTTCTTCTGGACAAAGACAGACAAGGCTTTCAACAAATCCCCTCCTGCTGGCAGGAGTCCTATTGAATAATGTGTGACAGTCCCTTCACCCTTAGGATATGGACACGCCAACAAAGGCTCAAAGTCCTTTCAAAAGGGAAATTTTAACCCTGGATGAAGAAGAGTTAAAACTCGAGTGGGTTTTGCTGTATTTCTCAGCTCATTCACACATAACAATTAAACTGTACCAGCTGCTGCCCTTTTGAAATGTGTTCCCGTATCTACACCTGAAGGGATGGGAAACAAAGCAGTGACCAATAATAGCAGCTAGGTCCCCGACATTACTGATTGTCTACTGTTTTCTTTGTATCTGAATAATAATACCAAATCAAAGATAAGGGAGATGACATCATTTGTATAATGATTAGATAACAGAGGCAGACTAGAATATAGTGTTCCCAGTTAAAAAAAATAGCTCTCTATGTTGTATAATCATTTTAGTGATAAAATTGTAGAAAGTCTAGCAGACCACTAAGATGTACTATCCAAATGCATATACTACTCCGTGTGGTTTCTTTATTTCCAGGAATGTTTTGTCATTTTACAATATCTGCCTTTTCCCTTGCCATACTGTTCATCTAGTGGGAACAAGGGAAATAATTTCATGGATGGTATTTGGTTCCACAGCCAATGAATTGTGACAACCCCAGTAATCCTGAACTTACACAATCCAGAGATTTGTTGCAGAAGAAAAACTGAAGATAGCTTTGTCTGCCCTGGAAATCCTCTGCTAGTTGCCCTAGAATTCTCTCCTACTTTTTGCAGAAAGTGTTCCTGAATTCCTGTGATATCAAAGAATTTTTATATTTGTGGTATACCACAATATTTTTGTTTCAATTTTCTCTGAATGTTACATTTTGATTTTATCGTCATCACTATTCTGTTCTGTTGTCAAAATAAAACATTTGACCCCATTAGAACAAAGGGTGCACACAAACATTTGCCACACCCAGTCTACAATCACATGCTTTATTTTAAATTACATGATTGTAGACTGGAAGTGGCATGTACAGGCATTTGCCAGTGCCAGGAGCCATGTAGGGATCCCAGTGTAAGTAACATGGGAATGGGCAGGTGGGATCAAGGGGGGCAGTGGGGTTTTGCCGGATTTGGGGAAGATTTGCCACCGGGGTGCTGCCAGGTTTTTGGGATGGGTTAGTACAGGGAAGGAGGGTTGTCTGTCCAGGGATGGAGAAATCAGAGGATAACAGTAGCCCTCTCAGGGTTAATCTTAGGAAGAGTGCAGCTTTGGGGCTAGGATGAGCAGCTGGGCTTTCTTAACCCTGGAACTGTGCTCCAAACATATGTAGATGTTCACTGGATTGAGTTAACCCATTCGTGGGTTTGTACATGCCACAAAATTGGCCTTTAAAGCGGTTTAAATACACTTTTGCACTGCTTAAATGGCATTGCTGTTTACACTGTCAGCAGCGTAATGTGTGTTAATGGCATTGCTGTTTACGCTGTTGGCGGTGTATTGCGTGTTAAATGACTTTGCTACCTTACAGCCATGGAGGGAAGCACCAGGCCCCGTGCAGCTCAGGGGCTGTGCAGGCAGCCTCTGTGGCTGCGGTTCCCTCTGGGACTGCTCAGACTGGGTGCCTGTGGGCAGGTGCCACCTGCCACCTCGGGGGTGCTGCTGCCGCTGTGGAGGGAAGCACTGCCCCCCACCCGCCCTGCAGCTCAGGGGCCACTCAGCCTGCTGGCAGCTTATCCTCCCCCACCCCCCTCCACTGCTGGAGAGGCAGGTAAGGATCAGGCCTGACTCTTGTGTACATGCTACAGGGGTTTACTTCGGTTTAATCTGAAGCATTTTCAAAAATGCACTGCTTCAATTTAGGGAGAATTAAACTGATGTAAACCCCTATGGCATGTACAAGCAGCCTGATCTAAATTAGTTCACCTACTCAGGCCCTATTTAAAACCCCTGGGCATACACACAGATGGATATTCAGATTGGCTTAACCCTAATTATGTTCATCTAAATGTAATGTCTGTACATGCGCAAATTTTTTCTGCCTTAACAAAACAACATCTTATGATGCGGTCCTTTCAATATTTCTAGTTCCTTTCCCCTGATCCCAAATGTTGCTTGTGTAAGACATTTTGAACTGTTCATTTGGATTTGGAGTGAATTTTGAAATATCAGCATTTTCTAAGAGCGCACATTCTGTGTTCAGTGCTAGTCATGATCATTTTTACCTGCCTAAAATCACTATTTTTAGTTCAGTTATTACAAGGGTTGGAGTATTGTTGTAGTTATGATAGTCTAGGACAAGGTCTGGGAACCCGTGGTATACGTGCCGAGTGTGGCACATGAGACCATTTTGCTTGGCACGCTGCGGCCGGCCCTGGCTCTGGGTAGCTGCTGCCAGCAACAAAGCCCGGGCTGCTCCCAGCAGGGCTTGCAGTGTCCCAGCTGCCTGCTGGGAGCAGCCCGGGATCCCAGCTGGCAGCAACCACCCAGAGCCAGGGCTGGCTGCGTGCATCTCAGGGTGGACAGCGGGGCAGTGCAGCCCACCCTAAGGTAAGCGTGCAGTCGCCACCAGCACGGAGCTGATGCCGGAGCTGTGCAGCCCAGCGGAGCTGTTTGCACTCTGCCCGCTGCTTACTGCAGCTGCCCAGAGCCTGGGCTAGCTACAAACAGCTGCGCCGGGCTCATCACCTCTGTGCCAGGAGTGGGGAGAGACCAGGGCTGTGTTGCCTCAGCTCCGCTGAGACCAGGGCTGTGTTGTCTGATGTGTCGCCAGTGTAGAGCTGATGCTGGAGCTTGGTGCAGGTATTTGGAGCCTGCTGGCTGCAGCTGCCCCCAGCTCTGGGGAGCTGCTGCCAGCCGGGATCCTGGGCTGCTCCCAGCAGGCAGCTGGGATGCTGCAAGCCCTGCTGGGAGCAGCCTGGGCTCCAGCAGCTACCCAGAGCTGGGATAGCTGCTGGCAGCTACAGATCCCAGGCTGTGGGGCAGGAGCTTTGGGTGGGGGCAAGGGGCACAAGCAGGGTATCCTGCCATGTACCCCTTGCCCTCATATTGTTTTTATGCCATGCTGGCACTCTGGCACCTTCCAAGGTAGGTATTGTGGTGTTTTTCGGCACTCCGGCCAAAAAATGTCACCTATCCCTGGTCTAGGAAATGTATGAGTGGCAAGGATTTATTGTGATATTTTTTCCTGGACCAACTGTATAGCTGGAGGAGCTGTTGAACAAGCTTTTGGGCATCAAGTGCTATCTTTGGCTTGCAAATGAAAATGTTATATGGAAATGTTTGCTATATGTTTTTTGTTAGAAAATTAACATTTATAATTTGTAGAAACTCGAGTACACTTTATTCATATCCTTCCTTTAAAATCTCCCATGAGTATAAAGGTTTCTTTATACTCATGATAGATGAAAGCTTACAAAGCCACTCATCTTATTTTCTAAATAGACATGGCCACCTCTGATAGACCTCTGTATGTTTGTGCTTTGTGAGTTAGAGCAGGTGGATTAATCTGTGGCCCCTGGGCTCCCCCTGGCTGTTGTTCCTCTCATGGCTCTGGCTGCCAGGGTCTCTAGACTTCCCTTCCCTTCTCCGTCTTTTACCTCCTGCCCTTGTGGCACAGGGCAGTGTGGCTCAACAGAACCTGCAGCCCAAGTGCATGGCAGGAACTGACAGTCAAGGAGGTGAGGGGGAGTGGGGCTGCTGGCCCACCCATACGGTACAGTGGTAGGGGGAGCTTGCAGCTGGGAAGGTGAGGGGGGTGGGCTGTGGCCCCTGCTGATGTAGCTCCCCTCAGCATTGGCCTGTGGCCCCTGCTGGTGTGACCCCTGCAGTATGC
Source organism: Crocodylus porosus (assembly GCF_001723895.1). Classification (NCBI taxonomy): domain Eukaryota; kingdom Metazoa; phylum Chordata; order Crocodylia; family Crocodylidae; genus Crocodylus; species Crocodylus porosus. The sequence continues at coordinate 57,929,410 of NW_017728918.1, read as the reverse complement.
AAAACCTGACTGCTAAGAAGCTGGACAGCCCTGATTTAGAGAACTGATCCATAAACACTCATGAGCCAGTGCTTCTCAGCTGGCAATAAACCCTTAGAGGTATCTTGTGTATACCTAGTCCCTTTTTTTCCACTCTGTTCACTCTAAATAGTTGGCAGCTAGTGCTGTTATGCTTCTTAATTGATACTCATCCTCTTTGTGCTTTCACATTTTGTGTACATACTAAACAATCTCCACTGGCATATAGTAACATAAGGCAAAATATTACAAGCATTTTACTTGGCCTTACTTTGGGACTGGTATAAAGAGACTAAGCAGAAGATGGCTTTATATACAGCCCCTATGTGGTATCTATCCTTCTTCTTGTGGAGCTGTTTCTGAAAATGCATGACTAGGGTACATAATTCTTTTCTTGGGTCCTGCTCCTCCAATTATCTAAGCACATGTAATCCCTTTGACAATTCTAGAACTATCGATAAGTACAAAGCTACATAAACACATAAAACCTTACTAGACAGGAGTCTAATTTTGGAAACTAGGATTTAATTCTGTATAAGGTATATGAATGCATGCACTTTCAAAAAATGAAAAAGATAGACAGAAGAAACAGATTAATATTAATTTCTCACTTCAGGACATATAAAGGCATCCAGAAAATCCAGAGGATCATATTGTAAGGGTCTTTGATTTGAAGTATGACAAGGAACACACTAGACAGGTCTGAGCTAGCATTCCTTGTACCACAACTCCAACTAAACTAACATGAATTCTAAGTGTGTAAGGAATATACAGGATAAGGCTTGTTATATGCTATATAAAACTTTGCTCAAATGGCCAGCATTGTATTTAAAAATATTTTTAAAATTATCATTGCTAAAAGATGACCTGTTTCTGGCTACCATTTCAGCTGTGCTAAAGTCATAAGACATATCTACCTCAACAGTTAGCATGTACAGGACCTTTACTAAGGGATCTTAAGAAAAAACTAATTTCAGTTTTGTCTGAGCCCAAATGCTAGATCCCTGGTTTTGCTGCCCTCTTGGCTTTTGCCATTTGGAATGATGCATGTCTTTGGAAGTGTGTAAATGTCTAAGATATTTTTAGCTTTATGCTTAACATTTTAAGCATTACTGAAAACTTCACATGAATAAGTTAGGTTGTATGCTCATCAGATAAGAGACTATATCATTACCTAGTTTTAAGGGGTCATGAATTAAATTGGGATTCTAGTTGCTACTGGAATATAAGAGCTGGATGAAGCCTATAAGCCAAACACTGCATAAATGGCATATGGAGAATGAATACCACAGTCAATGTATCAATACAGAAGAAGGTGGTAGCAAACTGAAATATATCTCAACAAAAAAGATGCAGAAAAATATTTTTTTCATATGAAACATTCTAATTTTGTAAGGAAGACTGTAGATGTGGGAATACTAACTTCTTTAACAAATTCATATTAATTTTGGCAAACTGTTAGTTAATAGAAAAGGAAAAATTAGAAAAGTTAGGGATTTTGACTAAATTCAAAAAAGTTTCCTCTCAATTTTTTCCAAATATTTCCAAATTCTACTTATTTTGTAATTATATTTTATAGAAATAAAATAAATGACAAATATATATTTCATAAAAAATTAAATGTGGGTTTTCCCACTTTTTAGTTTGCCAACTTTTTTGATTAACATGAAATTAATATTTTTTCTTCATTTTCTTGGAGCTAATGCTAAACAAAAACAATCAGTTATTCATGCGGCTCTAGTTGTAAGTTAGGTCATGAGAGAAAGGGTTCAGTGCCAGATGTATTTTTTCTTGGCTATCTTCCCCAAAATATTTGATTTTGTCTTCCCAGCCTGAGTTTTACTGCTCAACTGTTTATTATTTGACACTATGCCAGTAGTCGTGTTTGTAGGAGACCACGAATACACCAGAGATTATTTTCTTGCTACGTTAGCTGGATTCTTAAACAGTTTGTAGCTTTTTTGATGCTGGAGTAGATTTTATTCTACTGTCTGTCTGGGATATATCAGTATTAAGATCCTAATGCCACATGGTCTGTGTGGAGAGGAGATTAAGGAATGACTATGACTGTAGGTATACGGCGAACCTGCTTCTTTCCTTCTGTTTAGCCTTATTGGATGCATCCAAATGAGCACACGTGCAGCTTGTGGTGCCTTAAAGCTGTTTGAGGTGCCACCAACCACACGTGAAGCATGTGCACCCATTCACCACTGTTAATTTGCAGCATGGTGGTTTATTTTGACACCAGGAAATCCTGGTATAGAAAAAACCTGCTGCTAAAAAAATAGTGTGGAACACACTGTAGCAGTGTGTGCCACCAGAAACACAGCCTGGCCAGCTAGAGCTATTCTCTGGCTGCCAGCCAGGCTCTGAGCAGCTGGTTTGGCACTGCTGTTACCCCAGAAGGCCCCCGGGACCTCAGGTAAGGCTGCTGGGGCCAGCACAGGTGCTGGCCCCAGCCTTCCCTACCCAACCTGGGGCCAATTTGCCATGTGCTGGAGTGCATGTGCAGGGATATGATCTGGAACAAAACGCAGCGACACAAATATATACTGCTGCTGTTTGTCCACAGAAAATGTGTGCCTCTGCAGGTGTGCACTCATCTGGACATGCCCACCGTGTCCTGAGAATTAATTGTAACCTTGAGGTATGTGTCCGTTTCAGATTTTCAATGAACTTGACATTTTTGGAAGCTTGATGCCAGTGGATATGTTTTTAAAATGGTATTAACCGTTAATTTTCTCTAATGTTAAACCCACCTTGCTATTGAAAAGTCAATCAAAATTTATTATTATTAAAATGTGGATGCTATAATCTTTAGCCCATTTCTGAAGCATTTCACATGTTAAACATGCTGTACAAACATAACTCTGACAAGGCTCTTGTGTAGGTGAATATTACCTGGATTCCTACCTTGTCTGGGCAGATATTCAGAAGCTCTCAGCTAATCTGATTTTGAATGAACAGTGATTGTACTGGGTTGTCCACACAGATTATTTTTATGCAAACATTATTTAGAATTTTGCGATCAAGGTATATGATCTGTTCCTGTTTCTTAAATTGTAAACTGAGTCATACCAGCTGACTTTGCATAGCAGCACCTTCAACTTTTCTGGCTTTTATAGTGAAACTAGCCAATTTTCTGTAAAGAATAGTGGGATTGGGGGGGAAGGAACAGGTGGGGAAGGAGCCCTGGGCTGCCCCCATCTGGGCCGGCTCCCCATTCCCTCCTGCTGCTTGGGCTCTGGGGCCACTCCCCCCTCCTCACTACAGTGGCAGGGGGAAGGGAGGAGCAGCTCCAGGCCCGATGTGGGGGAGGACTGGGTCTGAGGGTGGGGAGAAGCCGGGCCATTGCAGTGGTGAGCAGGGAGGAGCAGTGGGCCCGGCCCGACTGAGTGGTGGCGGCAGGAGGGTGGGAGGAGCAGGCTTGGGGCCAATGTGGGGGAGTGGGGGTGAGGGAGGAGTGGGCCCGGGCCTGACATGGGGAGGAGGTTCGCTCCTCCAGTCCCCCGCAGCTGCTGTGTCAGGCTGGACCAGGCCAGGCTGGGCCTGCTATCTTCCCCCCGCACTGCTGTAGCAGGCTGGCTTTTCCCCCAGCTTGGTCTCACTCCTCCCCTGGCCCCACCATTACCGCTGATGCCACAGCGTGCCCGGCTCCTCTCCTCCTCATCAGGCCCACTCGGGGATGGGAGGAGTGGGCTTGGGAATGATGCAAGGGAGAGGGGCGGGGGAAGAGTGGGCCGGGGTCCAAGGGAGGGGAAGAGGCCCACTCCTTCCCTTCCCCAGCTGCTGCTTTGGCCGCATTGGACTGGGCCCACTCTTCCGCACCCCTGCTGTGGCAGGCCGGCTTTTCCCCTGCTTGGGCCTGCTCCCCACTGACCCTGTGTTGGACCTGGACCTGTTCCCTCCCCCCACCCTGCATTGCGCCCAGGCCTGCTCTGCTGCCCATGTGACCTGCAGGGAGCAGGGCAGGAGGGGGGGAGGCGAGGCCTCCGCTTGCCCTTCTGTCCGCCCTTTTGCCACCACCTCCAGGGAGTGGGGTGAGGAGGGCGAGGCCAGCTGCACTAGCCTTGCCACCTCCACTCCATCTCCTTTGTCCCCACCTTCATGGTGGGGGGTGCCTTTGTCAGCATGCTTCTTTGCACTGTGATTGGCTGTTTGTCAGCCAATCAGAGCACAAATAAAGCATTATGGACAGACAGACAGGCAGACAGACCTAGGCTTTTATAATATTAGAATGGTGGAGATAGGTCCACAGGGTGGAAGTCACATCCTTTTTCTCTATCTTTGCTCTAAAACTACAGATACGCACAATAAGTAAGAAACCTACAGGTGCCAACACAGGCAAAAGCACAGGTGTAAGTGTGAGGAATGCTATGTTGGTTTCTATTGGCCAGTTAGGATGGCTCTTCAAGGTACCATCTGGAATCCTTGAAACAGTCTGTTCATGGATTCCCAGCAGACCTCCATATAGATCACTGTACTTTTGCTTTGCTTCATTTAAAAAAAAAAAAGTTGTGCTCTAACTTGAGTGTAAAACAGTTCTAAATATCTCTTATATTTTAATGTAATTATCCCTGATTAATAGTGTAAGTTGCACAACTCTAAGAATTGCAGTGAATCACTGTGAGTAGAAGGGTTGTGAAAATTGTACTAAACATTACAATCATAGTGTTTACAAACTCAAACAATGGCTTCAACATTAATGCAGAATTGTGTTTTTTATTATTATGTGGTTGTAAATGTCTGCATTCAAAGAGCTGCAAACATTACCCAATGATTCAGCAAATGAAGAGAAGAGAACATGCAGTACAACAGCACAGAGGAAGGAACCAGTTTACATTTCAGTTCAGTCTGGGAATTTTATATTGTGGTGTGTTTATGTTTTTCCATTAAAGAATTGCAGCTGGAGCTGTAAAATTCGTCATCATGGGATGTATTCCCGTCAAAGGTTCTCTGAACACATCAGAGCTTTGTATAAAAATGTTGGACAGAAACTACTTCAATTACTACGGATACTTGAAGGATTAGTGATTCACCTACATCTCTAACACTCAAACACTCAAAGCTAGACAATCGCATGCAGTGTTTGAAAAATCAGCGTAATTTTGCTAATCTCAATCATCTGAAAATCTGCCCTATGAATTTAAGATTTAAGAACACATCTCATCAAAAATGAAATAATTTCTGACTTTAAATGAAGGGTTCTGCAAAGCTGTTTTACAGTTACAATTAAGACTGAACTGTTAGTACTTATCTCAAAGACAAGCATTGACTGTACAGACCAGCAGTATAAACATGACTCATGGTAAATACATATTTTATGTCAACACAAAAAACTTATTCGCATAAAATAAACACTGAAAATGTTCACGATACACAGAACTGAAATGTCTTGTATTTGAATTGAATTTTTTTACTATTAAAAAGCCCTATACTGTTGCATATACCATAATATTTTAAGAATAGTAGTATAACCATTGTAACCATTATATTAACAGGATATTAAAACAAACTTTCAATTGTAAAGTGTTGCTTAAATTTGCAAATAATTTGATTTGAATTCTGAACTATACAAACTCATTTTTTTAGGCTATATGAAGTTAACCATAGTTACTGCTTAAGAAATCACATTGATGTGCCTGCCCTCTTTTTCAGTAGTTTTTCTAATTTATTCTAATAAGAATAAATTTTGAGCACATAACAGTGATTGCCATTAAAATGCCAGTGTTTGTCAACAGCTGCGCCACAGTGGCGCCTGTCTAACATGCTGTAGTTTGTCTATATACTTGAAATAGAAAATAACCATGGAAACATAGTGATTGTTGGCTTTTTAATGTCTGTCTTTGCACCTCCCCAGGCCACCATTTACAGAACTAAATAACACATCAAGAAACATATGAATAAAGATGTGTTTATATGAAACAAACATATTAAGTACTCTTAAGGATTAAACCTGCTATGCCAAAACGTCAAGAAAAAGAAAATGTTGAAATAAATATAACAAAAACACCTAAATTGTGAGGAATCATGTAACTACTATGTCATACTACAGCAACTGCCATTAAAAAGTCAGCATCAACCAAGTGTTAAAATGCATTGGTATCTAAGATACCAAAATCATTTCCTATTTTAAGTATAAGGAAAAATAGTTGTATCTCAGATACTACTGTGAAATGCCTCTTACTGCCTACTGACTTCAAATGGCAACAGCAGATCTTTCACTGTGAAGCTGCAGAAGAGCTATTAGCAATGAAGCACAGCAATTCTCAAGAGCACAAAAACAAAAACATGTGCTGTATTAGTACCTTCTTATAGGAATTACATCTCAAAAGAAATAAGAATCCTCTATTGTTTCCCCTCAGACTGGCTTATTTCTTCCACCTTTTTAGAGAAAATATTTAGTATTCTTTCAAAGCACACATAAGCCTATTACCCCCTTTAGGATGAGATATGGTTAATCATACTTAAAGTTTCTGTGAAATAGTGTGGTATCCATAAGTTTCACTTACCAGAATGAAGAGGCAACGAGATGCAAGTTTTGTGTGCTCAGGGATGGTAGAAAACACTGACAAAATCAAGCAACCAAATACAAGGAGAAAACTGGAAAAGAAAACAACATTGAAAATGTTAATGTTGAGTATGCAGATCAATATATGCATTGATCATACATTTCATAAATGGTAGCATTTAATGAAGGTGGATTAAATTATATTTTTTTATATTTTTTGATAGAATTAGATACTTTTAGACTTACAAACTTCTAAATGGCAGTAGAATAAAAAGTAATAGAATTAACATATTTTCCAATTAATTACATGTGCTTGTGTATAAGCCACCCCCTCCAAAAAAGGTTACATTATGAGAAAAAGTTTTTAACACATTTGATTACATTTTGGTCAAATATTATTACGTGGATTTCAATTATTTTTCTGTTTACAAAGCTTTGGCATGTTGTACCTTTAATTTTAGACCTTATTTTTTGAAAAACGAAAACAACCACCTATGTCATATGCACCAAAAATTATGATAAAGAAGAAATTGCAACCAGTTCTCCTAATGAGAAGACTGTGAATACATTTGGGCTATATCTTGGTATCCAAATTAGAACACTTATCCAGTCCAAACCAGCTTTAGGTAATTCTGCACAAAGACCATCAATAGTTGAGATCTCTCTGCAGTCCAAAAAATCACTTCCCTTTGATAGTGTTTCTGTTGCTGCATAAGGTTAAGACCAAGATGCAGAATGTGTCTCACTGTTTCCATAATTGGTTTAGTTCTTTATTGTAATACATTTTTTATTAAGGGTTTTTAGGGACCTCAGCAGCATGGAATAAAGTCACATTTTGGTGCCTAAATGGTGAAATAGGATCTGGCCTCTATTTCCTACCACTTATTTTGTACAAACCATCCACTGGCTACAGTCATCAGTTACTCACTGCACAAGAGCAGATCTTTTGAAATGAAAGATGTGTAGCATTTTAGATTCTTGTCTTATGGTACTTTGTTAATAGTATCCATATCCTCAACATTCCCTTAATAACTTTCTGTGAGCATTTGTAAGTTACAGTGTAACATGACAAGCTGGAACAAAGGGCCAGACTCTAAGACACTGCATAGAGATGCGGTATTTCCTTATGGACTCTTCCTGATGTCAGGTGATATAGCACTCCGCATAAAGATGCATTGCTATTAATGCTGAGCTATAAGGGTGGGTGAAAATCAGTCAGTTCCCCTTGGATATGAGAGGGACTGCAGCCTCTGTGGGTGCTTCTACACGTGATGCTAAGGCACTATAGCAATGTGCTACAGCGCCATAGAAGTGGTGGGCACAAACCATGATGCCGACACTCTGAAGCCATAGTGACAAGCTACCTCGCTATAGTGTGTTGCTATGGCAACATAGCTGCTAAAAATAACTGTGTGCTGCCAGGATGGCACAGTAACAACTGTTACTGTGCTGTAATTTAGTATGTCCTAAAGCAAATACTAAATGCTGGCACAGTAACAACTGCACATTGGGCCACAGAAACCTCTCTTGAGAAACTGTTAAAAAAATTTAACCTTAGCAGGTAGTTTACAGTGAGGGAATATACCATTTTATTGTTGATAGAGTCATAAATAAAGGGAACAAAAATATTTTGGGCTATATAGAATATAGACATACTCTTGAAAAGCTGTGATTTAATTGGCCTGTGCATTCAATACTATTATTCAGGAGCAGTGATTCTCGACTAGGGTGCTGTAGCACCCTGGGTGACATGAAATCCTTTTAAGGGCGCTGCAAGTTGCCATGTAATATTAGCAGTGTTAGGTATCCAAACACCTATGCATGATTCACAAGATAAACCCAGAGATGTCCAGTACAAATCCATAGTGTCCAAAATATTCTGATATGTTGTGGTCTTTATGCATTTTTTGCTCTTATTATTTTTCTATAGTCAAAAATCAGTGTAGGCTAAGAGCATAAATTATCTGAGAGGTGCTTTGAATCTAATGAGGGGTGCCTCGAGTCTAAAAAGGTTGAAAACCACTGTTCTAAAGAACTAGAGATGTAGCATATAAACATTAACAATTTTCCTCTCATGCTGAAAGCAGTTTTTACTAACCATTTCACTGCTCTTCTACTCCAGCATCCTCTGTTTATGATGAGCCAGAATTCCATTGAGATACCAGTGCTGTACTGTAATGTAGCTGATACACTAAACCCCAGTGCAAGCACACTTCTTAAGAATTATTATTATTATTAGGAAAGAAAACCTTATGGGCAAGCATGATACATTTATTCTTCAATGATAAAGAAGCCCTTTTTACAACATTTCAGTTGTACACTGAAAACAAATTCTACTTTGAGGACAATTCTGACAACAACGGCATGCACACTGTTTTTGGAATATGAAAAAGGCAAAATATTCAAAATGTAATAGAGTTTTATGATATTCAGAAATGAAAAGCAGCCAATTTCACTGCCAGCAGAAAGTTTTACAATCTCCATAAACTGCATTCCCCTATCAATACAAAATATATTTAAAGCTTCACAAAGTCGCACTCAAGTGACAACAATCCAACTTGTGACCAAGTTGTCTCTTTTAGATACATCTCTCAGTGACATCAATAGGACTTTTGCCCCAGTAAGGACTTCAGATATGAACTCACTGTAATTATATCCTACAATTGGCTGGCATATGAGCTGAGATGTATGAGCACTAGTTCTATTGTCTAAGATAGAAGGCAGGAGGCAGAGCAGGGTGGCACCTTATGCTAAGTACAGAGGTTCAAAAAGCTCAAGGTAGAATTGATCAAACTTATGTCTGTTTCTGTAAATGGTGTAGGTTAGTTCAGGAGTGAACAGAACATACATTTGCCCTTGGGTGGAGTGGGGGTGGGCAAGCAGGCTGGCTGCACTGGCTAAGGCCACAGGTTGGTGGCATTCCTGCATGCCTCCTAGTGGGCTCCCCAGACTGCCAGAGACTGCTGAGTGCAGCCAAGTGCAGCAGAGTGGCCAGGCCACCTCTGATTGGCTGCCAGGCACAGGAGAGCACCCTCCTCCTCTCCTCCCCCATCATTGTCTGCAACAGGCATCTGTCTGCTGCAGGCAGCTTGCCCATCTCATCCAGTGCAATCTTGTTGTGCTCCCTGGGGCTGCACCTGTGCTCATGGGAAGCACAAGAGTCCTTGGGTGGGCTCCTGCACACCCACCCATGGATTCCCATGCCCCTGCAAGTGGGCACAGCCCCAGGTAGCATAACTGGGTTGCATGGCATGGCCGAGAAACTCTTCCTTCCCTCCCCCCCATCATCTTCAGCTACTGGGCTGATTTGGCTTTGTGAGGGCCCTGGGGGCAGGGTCAGCTCAGCACTTAACTGGAGCAATGGAGCACAGGGCAAGTGATAGCTAGCTGGAGGCTATAAAGGCACCTGGGATGCTGGTGGACAGTGACCTAACATCAACCAATAATCAAAATCAATTTAAGTATGAGAGCAAATTGATCTAGGTCTATCTTAGAATCGGTTCTGCCATTCTTAAATCAGTCTATGTACACTGTCACGGAGTCACATAGGTGCCCCGTGA
>NW_017728918.1:57907308-57919045 GCF_001723895.1 Crocodylus porosus | reverse complement strand
AATTCAACAAAAGTTAGACACTTACAATCATTGACAAAAAAACAGGGTTAACAAAATATAAAACACAAACAGCAGAACAAACAATATGGGTTGGTGAAATATAAAAAAGCACAAAATGCAAAATGTCAAATGACAAGGAAATATAGGATCTTCATACCTGGAGGGGGAGAAAGGCGGGAAAACACAATGGTTCCTTTTCCACTGCAAGAAGATTTACTTCTTGTTAGCTCGCTCACCTCAGCTGGGACTTGAATTCAGATCTCCCACACACTAGGCAGGAACACTGCCACACAGCCACCATTGGTGACACTACTCCAGCCTGCTAGGGGTCTTGACCTTCCCAGAGCCCTGGCCTCATGTCGAGCTGCCTGGCCTCTGATTGGAGGAGCTGGACTCAGAGCTGAGAACCCCTCAGGTCGCTGCTCAGATCCCTGCTGGAGCGGAGAGGAGCCTCTGCTGCTGGGCACACTCCGCACTGCTGAGGGTCCCGGTGCCGCCTGCTCTTTCAGGCTCTTCTGGGGCACTGCTCCTACCCCGCTGGCTCAGCTCTTGCCAGCTCTGTGAAGCCCCTTCTTTGTTGTCCCTCACTGGTCTCTCCTGAGTCAGCCCATGCTGCCCCTTTTATCTCCGTCCAGGTGACCCAAGGGGCCAATCAGGGTGAGTCTCTGGGGCCTGATTGGTGCAGGAAGGGAATCCCAGGTCCTTCAATCATCTTTTACCCCTTCAAAATCCCTGGGCCAGGTCACTGCCAGCCAGCCCGTCACACCCATTTATTAGATGGGGACAGAGGAATAAAAGTGAGCTATCTGCTGCCATGCAGGTTGTCTGGCAGAGCAGAAAATGATCCCAAATTTCCAGAGTCAAACTCCAGTGCTTTAATCTGGAAAACACCCTTACTTTCATACTTTCCTTCCTCTCAAAATGGAAGATTACCTGACTTCAGGATCATTTCTTACAGAATCAGGGTAGACAAATCATTAATTTATTAAAGACTAGAAAACAAGTGAAGGGACAAAACTGGTATAGTCAAGCAATTTAGGAATCAAAAGAAGACAAACACTAAGGAAAGCCCAATGAACAATTCAGAGGAGCACCTGAGCAGGCATAATTTATTTTCTAGATTATCTATGCAGAGCGGATACAATCCCCATAGCATTATACCGGTTATATACTTGGAAGGGTATCTTGCTAACCCTCTATCCATACATAATTCAAACGATTCCTTCATGCTCATTTTTTTCAGACTGTTCACAAGAAATGAGGAAATAGTAATGATTCTTAAAGCACAGAGCAAATATCTCTAAGTTACCTACCTAGAGACATACATGCCTGAATTTACTTCACTACACTTGTTCTTTCTCACTCCACCTCTTCCTCTCAATTTTGTTATCAATGCTCATTATATTGTTTGTAAAATTAGACTGAAAACCCTTTTGAAGAGGGGCTTTGTTTTTCTATTTGCTTTACAAAACAGTGAGCATACTTTTCGGTGCTGTAAAATACAGCATTAATAACAGCAGCATAAGGATTAACTGTTCCTGAATAATTTCTGTAATTTATTTACCATGGACATGCTTTCCTTCACAGTACAGCAGTAGGCATGAGTCACTTTTACTCTTAAAAAGTTCTGGGTATTTGGCCAATGACATGAAAATGCCCCTCCTTTACTATAGGATGGTAGAGAAAAGGAATGTGTTCCACCTAGGTAAAAACAGAGAAAATCTCCAACCAAGAATTTTCAGCGTTCAACAACAGGAAATAGAAAAGGAGTGGCTTTAAGGGAAGTTAAGATAGAAGTATTCAGAACACCTCAGTGATCAGACAGAATAAGGATGTATTCCTGTCTAAATTCATCTAGTCCAATCAAAGATACAATACCCCTCATTGCCTTCCTGTCTACTAGGCATTGACAAATAGACTAGATGCTTCTTTGCCTATTATGCTTTTAAGTAGTACTTAGACATCTAAGATGCCCAAATTCCTTTCCATCTCCCAAATACACAAGTAGCACTTAGGGTCACTTATGCAGATTTTATACAAGATACCACTCTACATGACTAGGCTCAGCCAACTGTGCATACTCAGAAATGATCCAAGGAGTAGTTGTCTTAACTCTGAATCTGCCTGAGAAAGCACATAAATCTCATGTTAAGTGCTGGAAATCTCAGTTGCAGAAAAACAGAACTAGCAACTGTTTAAGAGGAGGAGGAGAGCCCACCTAATTTTAGATTAGGGGTTATGGCTCCTTCACAGGAAGCAAAGACCCAAGTTCTAGGCACCCCTTCAGTCAGAGAATGTTTGAATCTTCTACTTTCTGGCAAAATGCCCTAATCACTACTCCCTGGACTAAGCAGTTGCTGAGTAACTTTCATCCCTCCTGTTCTGTGGGCAGCTAAGATAGAGAAATGGGGCCAGAAAAAGAACAAACTAAGGGAGTATGCTCTGTGTCCAAATCCAGCTGGCACTGTTTTGGAAATAGGGGGACATGAATTCAGGCTCTTACTTCTGCTGCTGTTTCTGCATTTTATCCAATGATTATTCAATACAATAGGTGAAGTAGAAGCTATCTCATCCTGCTTCTCACTGATGGATAAACCGTAAAATAATAGGTCCTAACAAGAACTTGTCCAATCATTTGATGTGCCTTACATGATGAAGAAGGTACTTTCTGATGTCAGTATTTGAACTGTACATTGTAATACACGGAATTGAAATCATAAAGATACATATTAGAGGATGCCACTTCAGGTACACTAGACAGGCCAAAACACGCTGTAATTATATTCAGCCTCTGTTGGTTCAGTCTGGATTATATATTTGTTCAGGCTGAAAAAAACCAGATGGTCAATTCTCTCATGCATTTAGCTTCAGATAGTAAAACATATGCCTTAGGCAGCAAGTCGCTGTAAAATTATTCAGCCACTGCCATAGCCTAATATTTTATGAAACCAACTACTTCCATTTTGTTTCAGCAGTAATCTTTGTGATGTAGCCACTTTCATTTTATTTCCTTCCTTTAGAAAGTACATACTAAAGAAAACAACCAGTTTATGAAAGATGATACAACTTTGAAAACTTTCATATTTGTTTAAGCCACCCTTCATAACCTTTTCCTGCTAGTTAATTAGCAACTAGCAATTATACATTTATTATATTTTCAATTGATTTTTTTCTTTAGCTTGTGATTTCATGTTTGTTAAACAGACAATGAGCAGCCTAAAAATATGTAAAACATTAGCCATATGACATCATCACGTAAACAAAATATGTACTCAATGAAGAATGCTAAAAACTATTTTGCTGAATTATTTAGTACAATTAAAATAATCAAAAAATAAAACGTCTGAAAACAGTTTCACTACTTTTCTAATTAATAATGAAAATGTATCATAGTTAGAGGCATAATTAAGTAATTAGATTACTAAAATCATGTCCAGATATTATTCAGCACCTAATTTAAACCTTATAAGAGAAAGGATATTCAGATTTATATCTGTAAGTAGCTGCAAATTATTCCATTTACTGAGTTATTATGGTATACAAGACATGCAGGTTTAACAAGCAGTTGAAAATTCCAGAGATTATTTGCTATAAAACAAGGTGTCACATTTTGTCCTTAGTTATATAGTATAAACTCAGAGTTAATTCCATTTCTCAGAGAATACACAGAGTTGGAGCAGATTTGGAGCCAGTGAATTTAAGAAAGAATTTTTGGTCAATTCTGAATGTTTTTTGCCTTTGGGAGGTTAAATCAGATCTTTAATTTCAGTTTACCTGTATCCATTAGGCCTGCATGAATAGGGAAGTATTTGATTTGGATTTGGCTGATTCAGAGGACAGTGATTCAATTTGGAGATTCGGATCACTGTCCTGAATCAATTCGGTTGAATTGGCTTCAGAAGGTTTGGCGCTGATTCAGATTGGCCAGGGAGAGGTAGGCACAGCTGGGTGGCTGCAGGTTCCCCTACATCTCCTCTGGCTCTGCCTGCCTCTCCCCTGGGTGGGGAGAGTTGCGGGAGAAGCCCCCATGGCTGCCCTGCCTGGCCCCATCCCCCGCCTGGCCCCAGCCTAGTCCTGGCACTTAAAAAAAAAAAAAAAAATTGCCCACACTCACTGACTCTGGCAGCGGCAACTGGGGCCTCTGGGTGCTTGTGGCAGAGCCCCCCCATGCAGCGCGGGGCAGTGGGGATCTCCTGCCACACCACCTGGCAGTCGCTTGGCAGCTGTCCCATGGCACTGGTGCAGTGTGGCTTGGCAGGGCATTGTGCACTGTCTGGGAGCTGGGGCTGCTGGGGCTGAGCACTGCTGGGCTCCAGCTGCCATGTGGAGCCACCCCAACTCCTAGACAGTGCATGGCACCCTGCTGAGCCACACTGCACCCATGCCATGGGGCAGCTGCTACATGGGTGCCAGGCAGGGGGGTGATCCCCATTGCCCCTCGCTGTCCTGGGCAGCAAAGGGGAGCTCTGCCCCACTTTGCACCCAGAGGCCCTGATAGGTAGCCAGACAGGTAAGAAAACATGGAAATGTGCTCAGTCATCAATAATAGGTTAATTTTTAAACTGGGCCCCTGGGTCGGGAAATTATTCTAGTAGGCAGCTCTCATACTCAAAGGACATTTGGGTAGATTAACTACTCTGGGTATAGATGATGTAAATGACTCTACAAGTGATCCTGAATGAAAGCAGGAAGGCAGTGTTATTAGTATCACCCATCAACTGCAGGGGACAGAATGGGAAACTTCAGGTTATAACTTTAGTGTATTGCAACACTAGGGTGTGGAAAGATATAACACTTGAACCATTCCAAGAATGCCACTGATGGGGAACTAATTCATAATTATCCCGGCGTTTACACATACGTTGCTGAAGATTTTAAGTAGAACAGTCATCTTTTAGGCATTGCAGTGCTGTCAAACTGTCACTAGGCATGATAGTGAATACCTAACCCAGCATGTTCCAGTTTCCCCAATATTCCCTGAGAAGACAAGGAAGACTCATACCTCAACTGGCTAGATGCCAAAGAAAAAGAAGATGCTAGTTGCTTACAATTATAATTCTCTGACTTTCCTTCTCACTAACACTGAATTCAATAAACGCCATTCTTGAACTTCACCAAAATTTGTGGGGTGCTACCACTGTGAGGGATGGCTAGGTATGTGTGTGTCTAGACCCCTATTTCTGGGTTTCTGGGGACCTGGGTATTCTGGGGGCTGTGCAGTCTCCATCACTTTTAAACAGAATTTTCCCCCAAGTTGCTTATCAATTTCACCCCACTCATGACAACTGACCAGGCTTTGGGGCATTCCAGGCTGATCTGGGGTGAGGAGTGTGCAGAGGGGGTACCCCTGTTCTGGATTTCTGGTGAGCTGCCCAAGGCCTCCATGCCAATTTCTAGGAATGAAATGAAATTGACCAATGGCTTGGGTACCCCCCTCTACCCTTCTGCCCACACCCCAAACCAAATCAGCCTGGGATAGCCCAAAGCCTTGTCAATTGCCATGAGCAGAATAAAGCCAACCAGTAGCTTGGAAGAAAGTGCTGTTTAAAAGCTAGAGGGACACTGGGAAGTCACCCAGAGAACTCAGAACTCTGGACACCCAGAAGCAGGAATACTTCTCTATGTACCTGACCACACTCTCAAACTCAGAGTAGCCTGAGATGGTATGGACTGGGTCAAGTGCATGCCATATGGGTTGGGGCTGTAGAGTTTTGGCAGTGTACTGGAGTGGCAGTTGCTGTACAGGGTGCAAACTGCACCTGCAGGATTGACCGGATGCTAGTCACAAAACACTTGGTGTCCATGCTTAACAATGAACTGGTTTAAGGAGGACCTTTTCAAAATAGTATTAGATTATTCAGGTATACTTTTGAAACACTGCAGGAGATTCAAACCATTCTAAATTGGCATGTATTTCTACATTTTTGCAGTTTCAACAGCATTTAAAATGGTGTAAGTGTTACAGCTGTCTGCACCAAAGGTCACACATACAGAAAAATATATTTTCTGGGCTATTAGAACAGTAAGTCATCTACCGGAACAGGTATCTGGGAGCACACACTGGGTGGAGAATGAAACATGGACAGGGAAGCAAACAAAGCTGAGAGGAAGAGTTGTCCAAAATACAATAATAATAACATAAGCAAGTATAAGCAGGGCAGATATTATTATTACATAATTTAAGAAAGCTTTGTTTTAGAAAGGAAATCTATGTTCTTTCTGAGCTGACATTTTTCATTCATAAAAACAGTTCATTTGACAGTTACAGAAGCGCATACAAGATTCCTAAATCCAAATACCAAATGGGTGGTAGATAGAAGAAAAAGGTTTTAGGCTTAGAGCCTGTATGCCAAGTTACATCCTAGAACAAATGTATGTAGTCAAGATAGAAATGATGGGGAGAATCTCTCAACAGTGCCAATGACTCCCATCGCTCTTCCTTATATCTCTGGTGAGTAAATTCCTTGAGGTCAGTGGAGAGAGTTTTCCCCAGTACATTATAGAAAGACAGACACCAGGGGATTCTACTAGCCTCAGAAACTAAAAACGTCAGCTTATACAGGCTTGGGGAGGCTGTTTACGCAGGTCCTGTGACATCTCCCTTAAAAAGCAATCTTTTCAACATTTCTTTAAAACAGATAATGCACTGCTGACATGGCGGAAAATAATATAGTTTAACAGTTTTGATAATGCAAGCCATGTGGATTAAATTTTCCATCATTTATAGTTTCAATGTGACTTGTTTATGCAAGAAAATGAGATATGACAAAGGTTATTACAATTTGTTAAAAATGTTTGACAAAAGCTGCATAGAGCGTAAGTGCTCTTCCATAGAAGAAGGCTCATAAATTTATCCTGTAAACTTTAAGTTAAAATGACTTGCTCTCTAACCTCCTCTATGAATATAAAAGCATAACACATTAAGGGACTGATATAGCATGCCTTCTATATGTGGAAAATCCACTGAAATCAATTCTCTCTCTCTCTCTCAACATGTGAAAAAAAACTTTACAAGTGCATTTTAACAGGGGATTTTGGTGTGCTTCCTGAAAAAAAGAATTGCAATAAAAGTTCACTTTAAAAGTTCTCTTTACTAGCTAGTTACAGAACTTTTAAACATATGAAACTTTCTGTTGAAAGCTTTTGTCACTGGTTGAACCCAACTCTGTATACTGATTTGTAAAGGTCCTTTTGTTTTGTTAGGTCCTAATATGTGTCTTAGACAATACTTACTTACCCATTTACATGTACCATTATATGCACTCACTGTGTCATTATATGTTTTAAAAGTAGGGAAAACTAGTTCATATAATATGAAGGGGTTTAAATTTGCAGTGACAATAAATATTTGTCGACTTAAATTGATTCTCCTTGGGTGCAACAACACAAGACACTACTGTGCAGTGGTTACTATGCATTTATTTAGCACTTGTATAAGCAAGTGCTAAATAAATGCGCAGCAACCGGAGTTACTGTGCAGTAGTGCTGGTGAATGCCTTTTTAGTGATGCTACTGTGAAGTAGCTTAATATTTCTGTGCAGTAGTGTCTTGGCCTGGTTTTTGCCACACAGTGCTACTGGGCAGTAGTATCAGGCTTCTGCATAGTCAGCATGTTGTGTAGATGTGGCCTTTGTTAGATTTTTGGGGAGAAAACAAACAGTCAGTGGGCATGTCTACATGTGCTATTAATGAAGTTGAATAAACTCTGGTGCAGTTCGCTCCAGAGTTTACTGCTTCTGGGTCCTGTGTTTCCATGTACACTGGTACTGCAGCATGTTGAACTGGGTCACAGCAGCCCTGGCTGGCAGGCAGTTCGGGGTTGGGGGAGACAGCCTGCCAGCTTGGGGTTGCTTCCCCCTGGCTCAACATGCTGCAGAGGGGCTAACTGGGGTACCAGGGTGTTCCAGTATGGGGCTAGCCAGCAGACAAACCCAGTACTGAAGCACCTTCATGCCCCAGCCAACCCCATCAGTGTCTATATGTGTACTGTGGTGGAGTAATTAACTACACTGTAGGATAGTACCTGTGCTGACAATTACTAACCCATGGTGGATTTCATTAGTTTACTCCATCCTAATAGCACTGTACGTGTAGATGCTGAAATTTACTGTGGAGCTGATCAGTCAGCTCTATAATAAATGTCCTATATAGACACGTCCAGGATTTGCTAAATGACTGTGCTCCAAGATTAGCTGGTTTGACCTTTGAAGATAAAAACGTAAGTGGCTTAGAAAAAAAGGCCCTTGACACACCAAGTAAAGTGGCATTGGCAACAAAGTTCTTGATCTAAGTGACCATCAGAAAATAAAGCACAGAAAATAAAGTATCAAGATAAATTTTTCAAGAGAATAATATGCACAAACACTGTTCTCTCTCCAACAGCTATGCTAGCTAGGAAAAACCTCTCCTGACCTGTTCATCAGTGACAAATGTGGCATATTATAATAGTAAGAACAGGCTCTTCAAAATGCTACATACTTATTGCATTTAATTTCCTGAGAAAATATATAGGAATTCTTTGGATCAAATTCAGTGATTTCATTTGAAACTGTTGTTTACAATCATTTCATTTGGCTGCACTTATCTGGAAGCATGTGTTTTTCCTCTGGAGTTTAGCTACTTTAAACAGGCATAGTAAGAAGTGTGGTTATTTTTGCAAATCAAGAACCTTGTCTATTTTTGTTAGGAGCCAGGTTCATTGGAACAGTCTGCCAACTTTGTAAATGTAGCTCCAACTCAAATGTGTTGAAATTGAAATAGATTTCAGACCCCAAAACAGCTGATATATAAACCAACATTTTTAAAAGGGGTTCCTAAATTTAGACATGAACATCCATATTTAGACTACTAAATGAGATGACTAATGGAGCTCAGCTCCATCGGATGTTCCATGTTTGATTAAGGCCATTTACTTTAGTGACAAAATATGCATTTAAGTGTCGAAAGCTCAGCTACTCAAATTTGTAAATGTTGGCTTCAGTTCATTTGCTTTTCTAAAATATGACATGTCTTTGGATAGTGCATAAGCACTTGTTGAACAGAGAGATCTAGAGATAATACACTTTTAAAGTTTGTTTTTTCTGGGTTTTACCCATTACACTTTGCCCTTGCCATTCTGTAATTTACAAAGTTCTAGTAGATAGTGTATTTATTTTATTTAATCATTGATATAGTGTATATAGTTTCCATTTCCATTTCCAAACAACTATTAGTCTTTAATATTCATAATTTTATCAAGGAGAAAGTATCTAAAACATTAATAGGTCTTGACTCAAAGAAAATACGGAGTGTTTAAAGCTGAATGTTGTCTAGAGCTAGTGATTTTTTTTGGCATAAAAAGTACAAAACTTAATAGAATAAAACATATGGACAAATTTCCAAATATGAGTTCATTCTTAACCCTGAAAAAATGAAACACTCTCCTAATTTTTTGCAATATTTTCCATTATCACCTACCTCTATTAACATTGTTTCCCAGCCTAATGTTTCTCATTATTGTTTCTCATTTGTGTATTCTGGTTGAAATCTTGGTTCCAGTGAAGGCAATGAGGGTTTTGCCATTGACTCCCATGCTGCCAGGTTTTCACCCAATGTCTTTATTATACCCTATCTAGTGATCCAGCAAAGGCAGAAGACCATGCCAGAACACCATGACTGAAAGCTTTAAGAGGATGGCACTGACCCAACCCGCCGGGGGATGGGGGGCTGCCTGTACACAAATGCCAGGAGCTTGGGAAATAAACAGGAGGAACTTGTCCTCCTGCTCAATGCAAACAATTATGATCTCATAGGGATAATGGAGACCTGGTGGGATTCCACCCATGACTGGGCCACAGGTATAGACAGCTATACCTTGTAAAGGAGAGATTGAGTGGATAAAAGGGGTGGAGGGTATAGCTCTCTATGTCAAGGAAAGCTATGCATCCCTGCAAGCCAACATTGGTGCCCAGGATGGACAACTGGAGACCCTCTGGGTTAAAATCCATGGGGAACATGGCACAGGGGCACAATGGTGGGAGTCTATGGGAGACTTCAACTACCAGGACATCTCATGGGAAGAGCACTCAGCCAAATCCGAATGGTCGCAAAGCTTTCTTACGTGTGTGGATGAACTCTATCTGACGCAAGAAGTCTATGCGCTGATGTGAGGCAAAGCACTGCTTGACCTGGTACTGGCAATGGGGGATGACCTTATCAGTGACCTAACGATTGAAGGGAAGCTGGGTGATAGTGACCATGAGCTGATCATCTTCACCATCCATCATAAAGCTGGCAAGTCAGTCAGCAATACAGAAATCCTCAACTTCAGGAAAGCTGACTTTGACAAGCTTAGGAAGCTTGTCAGTGAGGCCCTAAAGGGACCATGACTCAAAGGGGAGGGGAGTTCAGGAAGAGTGGATCCTGGATGCACAAGCACAGTCTATTCCATCTTGGAGGAAAGGCAGCAAAAGGGCACATCAGCCCGCTTGGCTCTGCAGGGAACTAGTGGTCTTCCTGTGCTGAAAAGAAAGGCCTACAAAGGATGGAGGATGGGATCCACCTCCAAGGACAAATATTTTGCACTGGTCTGAACCTGTGGAGAGCAAGTCAGAAACACCAAGGCTGTGACTGAACTCGAACTGGCTACAAGTATCAAGAACAATAAAAAGTCCTTTTTTAGATATGTGGGGAGCTGGAGGAAAAACAAAGGGAACACTGGACTCCTGCCAAACCAGACGGGACAGTTGACAACCAATGCCCAGAAAAAAGCCAACTTGCTAAATGCGTGTTTTGCATCGGTCTTTCACCAGTCCCATGGAATGCCCCTGCCCATTACAGAACAGAAAGGCCTGGGTGAGGTAGATTCCTTGCTCCATCAATGCTGACCTTGTGAAGGAACACCTTGAGAGGCTGGATACCTTCAAGTCAGCAGGCCCTGACAGCTTACATCCCAGGGTACTCAAGGAGCTGGCGAGCATCATAGCCCAGCCCCTGGCACGGATCTTTGGTGCTCCGGTGAAGTGTCCGATGATTGGAAGAAGGCCAGTGTGGTGCCTATCTTCAAGAAAGGGAGGAAAGTGGATCTGGAAAACTACAGGCCCATCAGCATGACCTCTATCCTGGGGAAGATCCTAGAAAAGATTATCAAAGAGATGATTCTCAACAGACTGGCTGATGACAAAATCCTGAGGGATAGCCAGCACGAGTTTGTCGTGGGTAGGTCTTGCTTGACCAATCTTATTTCTTTTTACAACCAGGTGCCCTTTCACCTAGACAAGAGGGGAAGATGTTGATGTCAAATAACCTGGCTTTAAAAAAGCTTTTGATCTGTTATCCCACGATCACCTTTTAGCAAAACTGGCCAACTGTGGCCTCGGCTTTACCACGGTCCACTGGCTGGGGAATTGGCTCCGTGGTCAGACCCAGAGGGTGATAACTGATGGAAGTCAATTGTCATGGTGTGCTGTGACCAGTGGGATCCCTCAAAGATCTGGCCTTAGACCTATATTATTTAACATCTTCATTAATGATGTGTACATTGGCATCAGAAGCAGACTCACCAAGTTTGCTGATGACGCCAGACTTTGGGGTAAAGCATCCACATGAGAGGACAGGAGGGCAATCTAGGCTGACCTTGACAGGCTCAGGAAATGGGTGGACAAGAACGTGATGGTGTTTAACACTGAAAAATGCAAGGTTCTCCACATTGGGAAGAAAAACCAGCAGTATGCTTATAGGCTCGGCAGTACTACACTGG
>NW_017728918.1:57905855-57907123 GCF_001723895.1 Crocodylus porosus | reverse complement strand
GCAATGTGATGCTGTGGCTAGTAAAGCAAGCAAAATGCTGGCTTGCATCCATAGATGCTTCTCAAGCAAATCCCAGGACGTAATTCTCCCCTTGTACTCAGCCTTGGTGAGGCTGCAGCTGGAGTACTGTGTCCAGTTTTGGGCTCCACAATTTAAAAAGGATGTGGAGAAGCTTGAGAGAGTCCAGAGGAGAGCAATGCATGTGATCAGAGGGCAGGAAAACAGGCCTTGTGTCTACAGGCTGAGAGCTATGGGACTCTTCAGCCTGGAAAACCGCAGGCTCAGGGGTGATCTGGTGGCTGCCTATAAGTTTATCAGGGGTGTTCACTAGGATCTGGGGGAACATCTTTTCCCCAGAATGCCCCAAAGGATGACAAGATCAAATGGTCACAAACTCCTCCATGACTGTTTCAGGCAGAATAGAAGGAAAATATTCTTTACTGTCCAAGCCCCCAAGGTTTGGAATAGACTGCCACCAGAAGTGGTTCAAGCACCTACTTTGAACACCTTCAAGGGACATTTGGATGTTTAACTTTCTGGGATCATATGACCCCTGCTGACTTCCTGGCCCTGGGGCAGGGGGCTGGACTCAACGATCTTCTGAGGTCCCTTCCAGCCCTAATATCTATGAATTTATGACTCAAAAATGAAGTTGGACTTTTAAGACCTTTGAGATACTTTCACTTAGGATGCCTGGGTAATGGAGGTCAGTGACTTACAGCTTTACAATAGAGGGAACAGGCACATTTGCTACTTAGAATCTCTTGAATTCAAAAGCTTGTCTAAGGCTGTGTACAGACATTTGGAAAGGTTAGGAGGAGGTTAGATTAAGTTAAAAATGGCCACCTAATCTCATGAAATTGAAATGAGGTGGGCTATTTTGGGGGGAGGGCCAGGAGGGTAAGCAGGCTCTGGGGTGGGGAGGATCAGGGGAATCTACTGAGGGGAGTGAGAGGCCAAGCAGAGTCTTTGGGGGGGAATGGAGTAGTGTGGGGGCAAGTGGAGTCTATGGGGTTCGGAAAGAAAGTGGGAGCTGCAAGAGGGATCAGGAGGATTGGAGAGGCAAGAAGAGTTAGAGGGAGGGATTGGAAGGAATGATGGGGCAGGTGGCATCCATGGGACAGATCAGGGGATTGGGAAGGCTAGTGGATTCTGCAGGGAGGACTGGGGAATCTTGGGACAGGCAGGGTCAGTGGGAAGGATTGGGAGGGTAGATGGTGTCTGTGGGGGATCAGGGGAGGAAAGTGGGTTCTGTGGAGGGTTGGTAG
>NW_017728918.1:57888203-57905755 GCF_001723895.1 Crocodylus porosus | reverse complement strand
CCATGGGACTGATGAAAGACTGACGCAAAGTACCTATTTAATAGGTTGGCTTTTTCCTGGGCGTCAGTTGTCAGTTGCCCCATCTGGTTTAGCAAGGGTCCAACATTGCCCTTGCTTTTCCTCCAGCTCCCCACATATCAGGGAGATTAGTGGACTTGGGGGCCCTGGTTGGTCTGTGATGCGGGGGTGGGGTATTGTCCATTTGGCAGTGGGGCAAGGAGCTGGGCAGCTAAAAACAGCCTGGCAGATGGGTAGGAAAAGTAAAGTCACAGGGCTGAAGCTGTACTGGGAACTGTACTGAAGTTTGGGGCAGTTAGATCAGTCTAAAAACAGCCAACCCAAACTAAATTAGATTACCTCAGAGGTAGTTAACTTGGATCAGGTTGGCCATTTTTAGACAGCTCTAACCTTTCCAGAATTTCTGTACAGTTTGCACTTAGATAGACTTAACTAGGGTTCTAAGTGTAAACTAAATTAGATTAGGTGGCTGTTTTTAATATGATCTATCCTCCTCGTAACCTCCTTGAAGATTTGTATGCACCCTAGCCTTTTCCCAATTATGCAGTTGGTCCAATAAAAGATATCAACCTAAGATATCTTTTAGGGCTGTGCAAAATTTCATAAGATGTTTCATTTTGAAGCTGTGTCGACATGTTTTGAGCTCAAAACAGTGCAATCGAAATTTAAAAAAGGCTTCAGAACAGCTGCAAAACAAAACGAGAGCACTTGAAACTTTTCAAAAGTTTTTTGAAATGTTTCAAGTTTTGAAGTCGGGCTTGCTGCAGTGCGGAGCCCCAGATCTGTGCAGGCCCCAGGATCTGCATGTGGGATGACTACATGCTGCTTCTGCTGGCTGGGACTGGCGTTGTGCACAGCCCGTGCCAAGCACCAGGAAGCTTGGTGCTGTTGCTGGCCCCAGCCAGCAGCGGCAGCAGGCCACCATCCTGTGCACAGGTCTGGGGGCCCGCACCCCCTGGAAGGAGCCTGGTACAGCCCCACAGCCCTCGGGGGGGCGGCGCATATCTGTACACGGGATGACAGCAGGCTGCTGCTGCTTGCTAGAGCCAGTGCCAGCACTGGGTTCTTCTTAGTGCTTGGTGCAGGCTGCACCAGGGAGACTTTGGTGATGGCACTGGCCCCAGCTGGCAGTGGCAGCCTGCTGTCAGCCTGCACAGAGATCCTGGGGCCTGCATCCTGCGGGAAGAGTCCAGCACAGGCCTGCAGTCCTCCCAGGGGGTGTGCGTGGGATGACAGCAGGCTGCCACTGCTGGAAAGGGATATGAGTTTTGCTTGTCACCAGTTTGAGGTGCAGGTTCTCAGAAACCCCTATATCTATCTCCTTGAAGCTCATTAGGATTCACAGCCTCAGAAGGGGCTACCGTCTCTGCAATTTTCATTCAAATCAGGCAAGAAATGACAAAGTTTCCACACAGATAGTCTTTGCTCTACACCTGCTAGTTGCAGTCCCATTATAGAATATTTCGTTTCCCTGTGCTTTCTGAACGAACACAGCGGAGTCTCAGTGTCAATTAAAGATGATGAGAGGTCATTTATTATAAAGCCCCATCCAAGCATGAAGCATTATCAAGATGGAATGTTTAGAGCTTGAGCTTCAATAATGTAACAAACTTCTGCCAAACCTAATACATTTTGTTTTTAAATTTAAGTTAAAGCAAAGAAAACAGTTGTATTGAAAACTGTTTCTGAACAAGTTGGTTCCCTGAGGAATCCTCATATAATGAGTTTCCACTGGGACAGTATTTTAAGTATGAATAGTTAAAAACACCTTTACATTTTGCTGTAGTGGAAATACTAACAGTTAACTGTAGCGGGACAAATATGAACCTGCTCTCTCACTGCCTGTATTAATAAAGCCTCTAAGTATTGTTTGATTACTTTTGCCATCAGAGCAAATTAGTATGCTCAAATCCTCTACTCTAATTTTCCAAAATACAAGAGAATGCCACTGATGTCTTGGGTCAGCAGCTTTCATGTTCATGGAACAGCAGTAAAGTATAAATTTAATGTAAAAAAATACAGCTCTGTACTGGGTTTCCACTTCATTTGCTGTAGCTGAACAGTATGGCCTTACTAGCATTATCCAAATACTGAATAACAAAATAAAACAAACATTTAAAAAAGATATCCCAGATGGAAAATTCAAAATCCCTGTGCATAAGTGGTTTTCAGCCATGTATTATATATCACTCAATATATCTTCATAAACGACTGTTTGAAGAGAGAAGGTGTGATGGTGATATAGTGCTCAGATTTGCAGTGACAAATGCCAGTTAATCTGTGCCCTTTATAGTGCTTTTTGCACTACAGCTCAAGAGAATATCCAGCACTTCTTGAACATACTGCAATACTGCTTTTTAAAACACCCTCCTCTGGAGAATAAAGATAAAAGTGAAGTTTGGTCCTGAACAAACAATATTTATTGACTACTGAATAAAAGAATGTAGATGGTAATGGTTTTTAAAAGCCTAATGTGGCTTACAGCTCCACTGTCCCTTCTTGCTGCAACAAATATCGAAGCAGCCACAACATACAAGAGTTCATTAAGTCGGGAAGAATAATGGCACGGTCTTTGCAGAAGGATGAATTGCTCTTGACAATTTCTTCAGCGTGTTAGGATGTTTGTCTTTTTGCTCTAGTTTATATCACTTCTTTTAACACATACTTGGGCACCAATACTTATTGAAAAGCTATTACTGACTTTAGAAATATGACCTGTATTGGGAATTGGTCCATAAAGTTGTCAGTGCAAAGAAATGCCTGTTCTTAATTTGCCCAACTTCTTCAAGACTCTTCTTATAGTAAATAAAGGTAAGAGTGCAATATAGAAGAATTTTCCAACCTACTAAATTATTTTTATTGAACTTCTTTAAAAATCTGTCACACAAAAAGCTCTTGGTGTTCAGTTGTATTCCAAATCAGCACTCCTGTCTTCTATGAATCTATATAGTTTGCATGCTTATTGAAATATGGAACCCTACCTAACATTATGCAGTGGCAAAGAGAAGAAAATAGAATGGCAAAAGCATTTAAGACAGCAGAAGGAAGAAATAACATAAGGCACGATACCCTAGTAGATTGTCTACTATGCAATGGCACCTACTCGTGGTAGAGCTTCCTTGGGGTTATGGAATTCTGGGGCTACATATTTAGGATCCATTCAACAAAGCACTTAAGCACATGGTTAGGTAATTTGTTGTACACAGATCAATTCAAGCACGCATTCAAGATTACTATCATGTGCATCTCTGCACTGTGATGTCCAACCATTTCTTCTGACTTTCATTATGGCTCAGTTTTGCCATCTTGAACGGAATTTTGCTCTCTGAAACAGTCCTGTATCTTCACAGAATTTCTACATCTGAAATTATCTATACACTGTACCAAAGTCATCTAGATTTTAGCAGGACAAACCTGCACAACATGAGTATTTTTGTTCTGTACTAGTATCTAGTAAACACATCTAACCTGTTGACAATGTCCTATTAGGACAACAGGATTTTTTAAAAGTCTTAAGTGAGCAACAGAATCACATTTTGTACAATCCTTTATTTGACCTTGCTTCAGGGAGAAAGTGATAAAACTCAAATAATATGAACCTTTTTTGTTTACAGTATTCAAGTTGTCAAATAATGTCCTGTTTACTCAGGACAAAACTTCACTTTGAATCTAATTCTCCAGAGCAGAGTTTTAAAATTATGATTTGTATGATCTGTATGTCAACATACTGCAATTCATACATATTTTCTTCATGGCTTAGGAAAGGTAGATTTTGAAAATAAGATTTGTGTATGCTTGCTCTGAGTTGAATTGAGTTAGAGACCGCTAGCGCAGTTAGAGTGCTAAATGGACATTTTGGGTTTGAGACCATTCCACTTATTATGTGTTGAAATGTGATCCAATTCCACCCAGCTGCAGTTAAAAGGTTAACAGGGCTACTTTTTGTAACATGTGAACAATCTTACCCTTAAGATGAAGTCACAAAAAGCAGTGAGCTGGAGGAGTATGCATCCAACTTTTCTGTTAACTATTTCTCAGGAACTTTAGTAGGGTGGAATAGGGTCCTATACACGTAACAGGCTGCATAGGACCTGGACCTTTAGGTGAAATCTTGGTTTACTGGGGAACAGTGCTATCTAGTGGCATAAGCACTGGACTGGACTTCTGGAAATCAGTATTCCAAAAGTACATGCAGATATTGACTAAACCTGATTTACAATTATGTGTAGGGTCCTACCAAATTCATGGTGGAAGTGGGCCATACTTCAGCTCCTTTAATCTTGCCAGTTTGCTTGCACACCCTGCTGCTGATGAAGGGGACCCATTTGTGGCTCACTCCTGATTGGCAAGGAAGAAAAAACCGTGGTTTAAAACATGATGCTGTTTTTGCCTCCCTGCTGGTCAGCAGCAAGCAGCAGAGCTACCAGGACCCCTCTGCCAATTGGCAGTGGGAGGTAAAAATGGCGCCATATGTAAAACTGCTGTTTTTGCCTCCCCACCAATCAGAAGTGAGCCGCAAGTGGGGCCTGTCCACCAATCAGTGGCAGGGAGGTACACAGGGAAACCTACAAAATTAAAGGAGCCACAGCACAGCCTACTTCTGCTGTAAATTCAGTAGGGCTCTAATCACACAGCTTACTTTAAGCTTGTGCTTGTGCAGATGTTTGCCAGTTCCAGGAGCTGCTTCAGGAAAGTAATTTAAGTAGTTGGGGTGGGTGGGGGAAGTTAGGATTGGGGAGGAGGGATTAGCAGGTTGTGGGGAGGGCTTGGTGGGGTTGGTGGGGTTCTGGCAGGTCCACAGCAGGGGTTGGTGGGTCCGCTGGGCATGAGGTTGTCTATCCAGTGGTGTGGAGAGAGGGAGACAAAAACTGGACTGGTCACGTCCTACCAGGAGTAGGAAAAGTGAAGCTGCAGGCAGGGGCTTTCCCAGCCCTGGGGCTGCACTCTGAACATGTATAGACATTCAATAGACCAGGCTATCAGGGGTTGGCAATTATTTTGGATGGAAGGCCACTTAAGGAGCTGTCAAGGGGAGTTGTCAAGGGCTACAAGGGTAGACCCATCCCTTGACAGGTGCTCTGCTTCCTCGTTGCTGTCTTGAGACTGGAAGTCCTGCCTCTAACCCCTGACCTTTGCCACTGGAAGTCCCTCCCCTTGCTCCTGGAAGTACTTCTTTTGGGAGGGAAGAGTTGTCATCTTGGAACCAGAAAAAAAACAAATCATATACTAAAAAGTCAAACACCTACTATAACGTATTTTAATTTTATTACAAAAATATTTTGTTATGATTTGTGTTCGCATACTATATAGAGAGATGATGTATAATAACTCAAAATAAAGTGGGGGTGTGGTTGGGATGGGTGTGTGTGTATGGTGGGGGTGTGTGTGTCCAGGGGAGCTTGTGAGGGGGTGTGGCTGTGTGTGAAGGGAGGCATAGGTTATGTTGGGGGTGTGTGTATGGGAGGGTTGGGGGTCAGGGTGTGGGTGTGTGGGGTTTGTGGGGGTGTGGGGACCCCCCACACCCTTCAAGATGCATAGCACCCTGAAGTTGGTGACAGCAGCAGCAGTTGGTGGGCACTTGGGGGTCCTGAGGCCTGTGGAGGACCTGCTGCCTAGCGGTGCACTGCTCAGGCCAGTGCTGCATGTGGTGTCAAGGAGTGCAATCTGGCCAGCCCATGTCTATTGTGCGGGGCTCCCCAGGGTGGACATGCAGCTCCCAGCTCACAAGCACCACTGGAGGAAGCAGATCCCAGGACTCTGCTGAAAGTAGAGGGAAGCCCTGCCTCCTGCTTCCTGGCAAAGTTCCAGGACCTGCATGGCAGGAAGTAGTGAAAGCAGCTGGCTCCATCACATGGGGCTTCCCTTGTTTGCACGTGAATACTGGGAGCTGCATGTGTGCTGTGCAGAGCCCCACATGATAGAGGAAGGCTTGCTGAGCTGTGCACTGTGCTGGCCTGAGCTGCTTCAAGAGAAAAATAGAGGACATAAAGGCATCTGGTTTTGTATCAGTAGAGGACAGAGGACAACTGGACTGTCCTCTATGATGGCCACCCTACACCCACATACTGCTCACCTGAGCTCCCTGCCCACCCTGGGTGCAGGCACCGCACTCTCACCAGACTCAGCCATGTGCTTCACACTCCCACTCAGCTGCAGCACCTCCTCCCTCCAGCAGCTTTGCTACCTGCTGCTCAGAATAAGAACTGCAGCAGGGAGATGAGGAGCAGCTGGCAGCCGGGGAAGCCAAGCAGGTCTCCCGGTGGCTGCAGCAATGGCAGCAGTAGCCCTGACCCTGTAGGTCACATTTTGATGACCTCTGGGCTAGCTCATGCCTGATCTAACTTTGTGCATCTCCACAGGTGAACTAAATTAGATTGGGCTGGCCATTTTGGGCACTTATACATGAGTGCATAGGCTGCTCCAACACAGTGGAATTCCAGTGTATCAGAGCCAACTTGATGAATTTTGGCAATTACCATGCTTCAGTAGCCTCCTGCGTCTCATGTATCAGTGTCCCCATGCTTAAAAATGGCACTTTATCTAAAGCTTGTTGAATGAACTTTAGTTCAAGCCACCCTCCCCCCCATTTTTAAGTGTGGGGACACTGATACACAAGACAGGGTGGCGCTTTAATTAAAGTGGCTCTCATAGACTCTCTAATTAAAGTGCCGTCCCTACACCCACAAAGCATGTGTAAGAGTGCCCTTTTTGCCCAGACTAACCTCCCTGAATGTCTGTATAGATTGGCACTTAGATCCACCTTTGTTAGATCAATCTAAGTGTAACATCTGCACATATCATAAATCTAGCTTGGCAACTAGCCTGTTGGAGGACCTTGCCCAAGTCACTTAGCTCTCTTTGCTTTACTTGTTCTATCTGTAAAATGCAAGTAATGACACACCCACTTTACAAACCATTTGGAGATCCTCTGTTGAAAGATTTGATACATTAATTTGTGTTGCTATTAAACTCAATGAGACTTTTGCAATTAAGAAGCACCAGGGTTTCATGCCTTTTTGAATGCCTTCTATGGACTGAAAAAGAATCAATAACATCAGATAGGATCCATGAGTGACAAGCAAACTCGTCCTCCAATTTGTCATTACTTGTGGTAAAAACAGAATAGAAAGAAGATCATAGGGTGCTAGACAATAGGTACTTTCATCTGAGATAGGTGTTATGCAGCTTTTTGCATTATGTAAAAGTACCTACTTATGCTTCACAGTTCTGTACAGTGATAGTTTTCCCACGGCCTCACTGCTCTCCCAGATATGGAACAATTTTACTGTTCTTCAGTTTCACAGTGATCATGGGAAATCAGATGGCCTTAAATAGTTTTCTAGTCTAAAAAAATAGTTCTTTAGTCTAAAAAAAAAAAAGACCAGAACAAAATAGGATGTTCAGGTGTTTTAAAGAATTCACTTTTCAAAATGAGGTTTCCATCCTCCATAATTTTATATATCAGGCCATGGAAAGGATCAACATGCAAGACCCATTTAAGGAACATTACTTTACAAATTCAATTTTTTGGGGCTTTTATCTAAGAAGGTCAAGAAATTTTGGGAGATATTTCTCTATTTTTTCCATATCAAACTGATAATCTAAAGTCCTGACAATTTACAAGTCTGAGATATTAAGAAGGACAGACTCAAATGGCTTCACACTCATTGCAAACAGCAATGTAGGACTATAGCATTTTTTCTTTATACAACGGGAACTGCATGTCATGGAATGTTTGAGAGGAAATCGGCTGCTGCTAGCATGTCTGGCTTCCTTATGCCAGTGGTATGCCTCCACATTCCTTTGGCAGCAATAATATTGCTGTTTCAGTAATGATTTATTTTATTAAATGCTGAGCTGAGTAGGAAACATAGGTTTTGAACCAGCTCCTACGTTTAGTTAGACTTTTATAAACTCAAAATGATCACATTCTAAAATGGGACAGACTTTGAACTTAAACATCTAAAAGATGCTACTTGTCACATTTGGAACACTGCATACAAATGCTCTGACTTGCTAACATTTAACTTTACAATGGCTTGCACTGTTTGCTAGGATTACTATACCCAAGATTGCAAACGATATGAAGGAGAGGCAGCTTTCAATTTCAAGAAATATTGTGAACTCAGTGATATTTTTATGTGCTTTTTACATTTGTATTTTATCAGAGGTCTATATTCAGTTAACAAGTTCATTCTTCAACCTAAGACCACACAAAATGTGGCCTCACTTGCTCTGCATGGTACATTTAATAAAAACTGGCTGTTCCAGTGAATTTGGCTAAAATTTTTAGTTCATCCACTGCTAGCCATTATGATGTTTTCTCTCTTCCATCACAGACTTGGCTGCTCTTCAGAGCCGTCCTTACTCAGCAGCATAGCTCTCTCAATAATGATGGATGTATATGTATATTTCTAAGTATTAGCTATATAATTAGCTATATATAGTTGCAAGTGCAGCTATAATTTCATCACACACACATATAGGGATCCTTTATTTGACTAAACAAATAAAATATCTTTTTTGTTGCTATTGTATAAAACCTACTTTTGAAGCCTCTTGGACCCTTACTCACTCTGAACCAATAAGACTGCTCCTTTCTATCAGTCTAGCTTGAACAATCTGAGGGGAGGCGTCCCAGGACCCCTTTTCACTTCGACTAAGATAGCTTTCTAGTTACAATGGCAGTAGCATGCTTGCTGGGAGCAAGAGAGGACACATCCCCAAACATGCAAATGGCTTCTGAGAAGAATTTCCTGCCCTCGCCTTGGCACCTACAGGTCCCCTCACCACAGCATCCAAACCCCTCACAATATTTATCATCACAATTCCCTTGTCAAGTAGGGAAGTTCTTCAATCTCCATTTTATAGATGAGAAACAGAGACAGAAGGACTGGAGGCAGATCTTTAAAGAGACTGATGTGCCTAAAGATTCAGATAGATTGAGATTAAATCTGTGACAGTCAGGCATCTAAGTACCTATCTGCATCCCCAGATGCCTAAATCCCTTTTTGAAGAACTTGTCCTTAACTGACTTGTTCAAGTTGATACAAGAAGTTTATAGCAGAGTGGGTAATCAAATCCAGGTCTTTCAAGCTGTAGCAATTTTTCACCTTGAGGCAGTAGCATAATGTGGGGCAACTGGGCAAGGCACATGCCTCAGGCATCATCTGAGGAGAAGGATGCCAGAAGGAGGAAACAGGGGACCTTGCCTTCCCATCCGTTGCTTCCTTTGCCCCTTCCGGCTACAAGAAGCACCCAGAGTAGGTAGTATGTGTCATTAGTAGTGCAAGGCATTCTGGGAATCATAGTTTTACAGAGCAGCAGTGAAGTTTGCTGCTGCTGGGGGGAAGAATTGACCCCATTTTTGCCACTGAGTTTAGCATTTTTTGTCTACTTGACATGGATTTTGGTGGCAAAAAATGGGGTGAAAATTTCCCTTTGAGAGCAGCAAACTTTATTGCTACTCTGGAGAATTCCAGTTTCAGAATATAGAATCATAGAAAGTTAGGGTTGGAAGGGACCTCAGAAGGTCATCTAGTTGAACCCCCTAGCAGGAACCCCCAAAGCAGAACCACCCCCAACTAGATCATCCCAGCCAAAGCTTTGTCCAGCCGGGTTTTGAAAACATCCAAGGACGGAGCTTCTACCACCAG
Organism: Crocodylus porosus; assembly: GCF_001723895.1. Classification (NCBI taxonomy): domain Eukaryota; kingdom Metazoa; phylum Chordata; order Crocodylia; family Crocodylidae; genus Crocodylus; species Crocodylus porosus. The sequence continues at coordinate 57,896,081 of NW_017728918.1, read as the reverse complement.
TATGGGTAACCTGTTCCAGTGTTTTACTACCCTCCTAGTGAGAATTTTTTTCCTAATATCTAACTTAAACTTCCCTTGCTGCAACTTGAGACGGTTGCTCCTTGCTCTGTCATCTGCCATCTAGTGCCATCTAGCTCTTTCAAACCCCATCTTCAGGTAGTTGAAGGCTGCTGTTAAATCCTGCCTCAGTTTTCTCTTCTCTAGACTAAATAAGCCCAGTTCCCTCAGACTTTCCTTATAAGTCATGTCTCTCAGCCCCCTCACTATTTTTGTTGCCCTCTGCTGGACTCTCTCTAACTTGTCCACATACTTTCTGTAGTTGGGGGCCCAAAACTGAATACAGTACTCCAGATGTGGTCTCATCAGTGCTGAATAGAGGGTAATAATCACCTCCCTTGACCTACTGGCAACACACCTACTAATGCAGCCCAGTATGCCACTAACCTTCTTGGCAACAACGGCATACTTCTGGCTCATATTCAGCTAATTGTCCACTGTAACTCCCAGGTCCTTTTCTGCAGAGTTGCTGCCCAGCTACTCAGCCCCCAGTCTGTACCGGTGCATGGGATTGTTCTGTCCTAAGTGCAGGACCTTGCACTTGTCCTTGTTGAATCTCATAAGACTCCTTCTGACCCAGTCCTCCAATTTGTCTAGGTCTGAATCCTAGCCCTACCCTCTAGCATATCTACTACTCCCCCCAGCTTGGAGTCATCTGCAAACTTGCTGAAGGTGCCTTCAGCCTTCTTCCAGGTTGTTGATGAAGACATTGAACAAAACCAGACCCCTGACTGACCTCTGGAGCACTCCACTTGATACCAGCTGCCAACTAGACTTCAAGCCATTGATTACTATCTAAGCCCAATGCTCCAGCCAGTTTTTTATCCACTTTACAGTCCATTCATCCAACCCATATTTCCTTAGCTTGCCTGCAAGAATGTTGTGGGAGACCATATCATAAGTCTTGCTAAAATCAATGTACACAACATCAGCTGGTCTCCCTGCATCCAAAGAGCCAGTCATCTCATCTTAGAAGATAATCAGGTTGGTAAGGCATGACTTGTCCCTGGTAAATTCATGGTGACTGTTCCTAATTACCTTTTTCTCCTTCAAGTGCTTAGAAATGGATTCCTTGAGGATCTGCTCCATGATTTTTCCAGGGATTGAGGTAAGGCTGATTGGTCTGTAGTTCCCTGTCTTGATCACCAGGAGTTTTCACAAGATGATAGACAATGGCTTTGCAATCACATAAGCCAACTCCCTCAGCACCCTCAGGTGCATCCCACCCAGCCCCATGGACTTGTACACATCCAGCTTTTCCAAGTAGTCCCTAACCTGTTCTTTCACCACTGAGGGCTGCTCACCTCCTCCCCAAACTGTGCTGTCCAGTGTGCTTGCTGTGAAGACTGAGGCAAAAAAGGCTGTTCTGTTCTGTTCTGGGTATAGACTGGCTTCTAATCACTTATACTGGCAAAAGTGTAATGTATGTACCTGGCCTAGGTAAGTTCAACCCAGACAGTCCAGATAGCCAAACCATACCCTAGGCACCCAAGGAAGGCACTCCCCAGCCATCCTTCCCAGATTCTTGGCGGTCAATCTGACCTCCAGGAGAATTTTTTTTTCTATTCTAGTGGCATCAGTTTGACTCTGAGCACATAAGCAAGCCATGTCTTCTGGGTATCTAAGAATTTTTTTTCCACTATATGCAAATTTAATTTTTCAACCTGTTCTACTTAGAAGTATGTTGAGGGCAATGCAGAAGAATGGACAATCCCATTCTTCTGTAATATTGTTGTAACTTGAGGACATCCATGTGTTTCATCACTGAACTAGAACAACTAAAGTTCCAGCAGAACCTTTGAAGGAGGTGAATCACAGGGTGATCTACTTTAGTGGGGGCCAACCTTTTTGGCAGGTATGTTTCAAATTAGCCCCTCCCCCCCATGAGTACTACTCAGATCCCTTTCCTCTGCCCAATCTGTTGCAGTGATTTTTGCACCCTGCCCAATCTGCTGTTCTATTTTCTGCTTCCTGTCCTAGCTACCAGTGCTGCCTGTCCCCACCCCAGTTTGCTGCATGCCATGCACAAAGGCCACCCATGACACTTGTGGCACACATTCCATAGGTAGCCCATCACTGATCTAGTGAAAGCTCTTGCTATGTCTAGATCCTTTAAGGCCCTTCTATCTTGCAACACAGCATATAAACACCTCATGGTGTACAAAAGGAAATATTTCTAATCCCATTTCTTTAGTTGCACTGACTAAATATATTTATTGATGTATAAGATAGCTAATAGGCACTTGATACCACCATAGCATGTAACTTTTGCCTGGTGTTTTACAGTACAAAGCTGGAACAAATTCTGTAGTTAATCTTGCCTAGTGATTTAGATACCGCTCACACCCATTTCTCTACCAGTGGCGCAAAAGGGAGTAATGTGATGAGCTCCACATCTAGCTGCCTTTGACTTATTAGCCCAAATGAGAAAGTACTCATCTACAGATAGGCCAATGTGGGGGGGAGAGGAAGCTATTGTTGACACATGTCCAAAGCAAGCCTTGAACTCAAGCCTCTGAAGTTCTTGCAAGTTGCCTAAAACACTTTTACCATACCCCTCTAATATTACAACAAAGAAAAAAATCAATAAATAAGTAAAATAAGGAGACTCATTAATACAACATGTGGAGTAGAACACATAGCCACGTGTGTGTCCAACCTGCATCAGATACTTGATGAAAATCTTACGTTAATATATTTAACTTAAAAATGTAACGAGAACTCCCATTATGTTTTGGATACAAACATATTCCCAAAGCGGGACACCTGTCTCAGTAAGTTTTTGCATGTGATGTTAAGAATTTTTTATACAAAAACACAAAGAAGAAAGTTACAATGCTTGGTAATCAAAAGAAAAGAAACCAGTGTCTCACTCACATTTGTTCATTTCTATCTATCTATCTATAGTGAAATAAGTGACCAAAGTTTTCTAGGTGTCATAATAAAACCAGATTAAACCTATGTCAGAGAAAGTCTGCACAATAAAGATCTCACTTAAAAGTCTAAATTGAAACAGTCATTATTGAGTCATAGCCACAATTCTCCTTATTGCATATATTCCTCATGTTTTTTGTAGAACAGAAGCACACTCTGGTTGCAGGAGAACATTTTGAGACATCCTTATGCCGACAAAATCTGACTGTGTCTTTTTTGTCAAGCAATAGCAAAATACCTGGATGCTGAAATACAATGCAAAATTCAACACAAACTGAAAGACTATAAACTACTGAAGGAAGGAATGAGAAACACTTGTATCATATTCTCTCACAGAACACAACTTTTACATGTATGCTTTACTACATTCAATGTATCTTTTTCTACAATCTGTTTCTACATATAATTTCTAGAGAAATTCAAACATAGAGATTTCAGATCTCCAACAAACTGACCTTGAATATCCCATCCAGCATATTTATTTCTTGGAAACCACTGACAGAAGGCAAGACAGGGTGGCACCTTAGAGACGAAGTTGTTCAGAGAGTCATAAACTTTTGTATGCAACAGCTGATTAAGTAAGCTGTTGCCTATGAAGGCTTATGCCTCTCTGAACCAATTAGATTATGGTTTCAGTGAGTCCTGCTTTCTGCCTGACTTCAAATTAATATGAGTATCTCTCTGTGGACACTAGTATGAAAATTTCCAGTGTCAAGACAATATGTAACAGAAAACAACCAACTGCTACAGCTATGTCCATGCCATCAGCTTTTATTCCATGCAAATTGCTAGATCCAACATCTGCAGCCAAGCTCTATCCTACAACCATACCTGCTTTGATCCAGGTATGCAGGGATAGGGCCAAGGCTGTATATAGACATTAATTTCTGATCAGACATCTATTTCTACCCCAAAGGATATCCTTCCAGGAGAGGGAGCGGTATAGATGTTCAATCTGGAGCTACTCCTTTGTTTTTTTGTGCCCTCCCAAGACCAGGGTGATCCCAGTCTGGAACAGCAAAGGAAGCAGTGCGGAAGGACTCCCCAAACCTGCCCTGGCCCGGGATCTGGTGAACAGGGTGGGGCAGGCAGCATCCTCCACTCTGTCCCTGGTCTCTGGGAGCAGAACAGAGGAAGGACTAGGGCAAAGCTCTCATCCCTTATCCCAAGCAGAGCTTTGGGAAGAGACGAGGGGCAGTAGTTGCTGCTCCTTTCCCTTCCTGGACAGGACCAAGAGGGAGCAGCAAGGCTGCCAGAACTTTCTTAAGCTAGGCACTTCCCTGGCATGGGGAAGGGGCTGGGGGTTTTGCCTCACCACTCACTTCTCCTCCTAGATCAGTCTGGGCTGGGAGAGGAACAGTGGGGCAAAGCACCCCCCAACCCAATCCCCAGGATGAGGTAAATCCAGGGAAAGTTTTCAGACTTTCAGTTCCCTGGAAGAAGCTTGTCTGGGGGACACTTAACATTGGCTTTTTCCAGGGTTATTTTTCTCCTGAAGTGGTCATTTTTGCTCTGGGAGAAAAAGCCTAAATGTCTGTATACTTCTGTTTTTTCCCAGTAGGAAGTAAACATTTGTACATAGCCCAGGTTTCATACCTCAAGCATCGACAACAGAGTTTGCCACACTTACAGTGCAACCCCAAAATAGTAGTGACTCAGTCAACAGAGCCAGGCTCAGCCCACACTGCAACCTGCTACAATACGAGCCCCAAGACAAGGATAACAGAATCCCTTTGGTTGTCACTTACAGCCCCCAGTTTGATGCCATAGAAACATCTTTACTGAGTTCCAGCTCTTTTTAGAAGATTATGACTAACTCAAGTTACCTTAGGGAACAAGTCTGTCCTGATTTATGGTGCTGTAGTAGTTTACCTTCAAACCATTCTAAATCTGCAGAATGTTAGGTGATGTTAACGTGCGAACAGTTTCAGAATAAACTTTAATGTCACCTCTGACCTGCACTACAGTGACCTGCCACTGGAGGCTCTGGTGAACAGGGAGTGGCTAGGAACCAGAACTGTAACCAGGAGCCCTTGGGGTTAATCATGGCTGGAGCATGAAGGATCGGGAAGCATGCATCTGCATTAGGCAGCCCTTTTTTCCTTCCTCCAGGAATGTGGGAGGCTGAGGAGCGAAGCCACTCTCCCTTCTTCCCCCAAGATGTCCTGGCTAACTACCCAGATGTCAGAAAAAGGCTTAACTCTCTGAGGGGAGGGTCACATGCCTGGCCCCCAACCCACAAGCTTGGCTTGGGTCTCCTGGGTCTGTTGGAACTGACAGTGTAGTGCCATGTGGGCTGGGGTCATACCCACTCGGAGTAGGGGAGGTGTTGGCTTAGGGCCACTGTTGACTCCTGGGCAATAGAGCCCAGGAGGGTGGACAGCTGATGTGGGGTAGAGGGGTTGGAAGCCATGCATCCTGGGATGCTGGATGACTGCAAATTGATTTCTTTATCTTTGTGGAGCAGACTAACAATACCCTAGTTTGAATGAGTCAGAATGGATAACCCTTGTCTTAAGTAGCATAACTTTAAGAAAGTTAGCATAGTTTAACACCCATTAATGTGTGAACAGTCCAGCTGTTTATAGACATTACATTTTTCTAAGTTTAAACTGAACTACAGCCATCACTATATACATGTGGACATAGTTTTATAGTCGGTAGGGTCAGAAGGGATCTGAGAAGATCATCAAGTCTGACCTCCTCCCATGGCAGGAAAGAGTACTGGGGTCAAACGACCCCGGCATGGTGTTCATCCAGCCTCCTTTCAAAGACCCCCAGGGTAGGAGCCAGCACCACTTCTCTTGGAAGTTGGTTCCAGATCTGAGCTGCCCTGACAGTGAAGTAGTGCCTCCTAATATCTAGCCTGAATCTACTCTCTGCCAGCTTGTGACCATTATTTCTTGTCACTCCTGGGAGGGCTCAGACTCCCCCAGTGCCTGCTGGTCCCCCCGACTAGTTTGTAAATGGCCACTAGATCCCCCCTCAGCCTTCTCTTGTGGAGGCTGAACAGGTTCAGGTCCCTCAGCCTCCCTCTACATGTTGTCCACATCCCTCCTGAAGTGTGGTGCCCAGAACTGGATGCAGTACTCCAACTGTGGCCTTAGCAGTGCCGCATAGAGGGGGAGTATCACCTCTTTGGATCTGCTTGAGATGCATCTGTAGATGCATGACAAGGTACGGTTGGCCTTCCTGACCGTGTCCCCACACTGTCAGCCCATGTTCATTTTGGCATCAATAATGACTCCAAGATCCTTTTCTGCCTCTGTACTGAAGAGAAGGGAGTTCCCCAACCTGTAGGTATGGTGCTGGTTCTTCCTCCCCAGGTGCATCACCTTGTACTTGTCAGTGTTGAATCCCATCCTGTTCTCATCCACCCAGCTCTGTGGGTAACCTGTCAATTGTAGCCCATTCCTTCCTTTTAGTGTACCCAGTTCTCCCCACATCTTAGTGTCATCTGCAAATTTGAACAGGGTGCTTTTCACCCCCTCGTCCAAGTTGCTGATGAAGATGTTGAACAGTGAGGGCCTGAGGACTGAGCCATGCAGACATCTGTAATCCAAATTAATACTGTCTCCAGTTTGAATGAACTAATTCTAACTGAATTAGGATTAAAGTTAATGCAGACTAGGGCAATTAAAACTGTATTAATTAACATATATATGTCATTGTTTTAGGAAAAACAGTCCTTAGGAATTTGGCAGATAAGTATTGCAAAGATCAGTCCCTACAAGGGAAACTCAATCAGGTTTTTGCAAAACAACAGAAGCTATCAGGGACAAAGCGGCACCTTTACAAAGTCAACTGTGCCAACAAGTATCATTATCCTGACTAAGCCCCCAGTCCTGCCCAAATACATGGGCTATTGCTCTGTGATACAAAAGCAAACCCGCTTGGCCCCTGCCACAACACATTGGCTGAGATGGTCATCAACACTCAGGTCAATTGCAACTATTATGGCTTATTGAACAGCACTTCAGATAACTGTCAGTAGGTTTGCAACAATGCAGCAGTGATTAAGCGGGCTTATTATCACCTCCTAAATATTTACAACCACAACTGCTAAGTAGATAAGCCCTCACACAGAGGCTGCGAATTCATAGAATAATAGAATCATAGAAAATGACAGTTGGAAGGGACCTCAGGAGATTATCTAGTCCAAACCCCTACTCAAAGCAGGACTAGCTTCAACTAGATCATCCCAGCCAAGGCTTTGTCTATCCAGGTCTTAAAAAACTCCAAGGATGGAACATCCACAACCTCTCTGGGTAACCTGTTCTAGTGTTTTACTAACCTCCTAGTGAGAAAATTCTTCCTAATATCTAACCTAAACTTCACTTGCTGCAGCTTGAGACCATTTCTCCTTGTTCTGTCATCTGCCACCACTGAGAACAGTCGAGCTCCAACCTCTTTCGAACCACCTTTCAGGTACTTGAAGACTGCTATTCACCCCTGAGCCTGCACTTTTCCAGGCTAAAGAGCTCCATGGCTCTCAGCCTGTTGTCATAAGGTCTCTTTTCCTGACCTCTGATCATGTGCATGGCTCTTCTCAAGACTCTCTCAAGTTTCTCCACATCCTTTTTCAATTGTGGGGCCCAAAACTGGATGCAGTACTTCAGCTGCGGCCTCACCAAGGCCAAGTACAAGGGGAGAAAGGCATCCTGAGATTTGCTTGAGAAGCATCTATGGATGGAAGCCAGTGTTTTGGTCACTTTACCAGCTGTAGCATCGCATTGAAGGCTCATGTTCATCTTGTGGTCAATCATGACCCCCAAGTCTCTTTCTTCCATAGTGCTAGCCAGTGTAGCACTGCCAAGCCTATAAGGATGCTGCAGGTTTTTCCTCCCAAGGTGGAGAACCTTGCATTTTTCAGTGTTAAACACCATC
>NW_017728918.1:57883616-57888087 GCF_001723895.1 Crocodylus porosus | reverse complement strand
GGGGACCTGGTGACTGTCTATAAACTCACTAGGGGGGACCAGAAGGGTTTGGGGGAGACACTGTTTCCCCTAGTGCCCCCTGGCATAACAAGGAATAATGGACACAAGTTACTGGAGAGTAAGTTTAGATTAAACATCTGCAAGAACTACTTCACAGTTAGGGTGGCTAGGAGCTGGAACCAACTTCCAAGGGAAGTGGTGCTGGCTCCTACCCTGGGGATCTTTAAGAAGAGGCTTGACGCCTACCTGGCTGGACTCATTTGAGTCCATTTGTTGCTCCTGCCCAGGCGGGGGGTCTTCTTACCCTACTTCTATGATTCTATGATTCTATGATACCCACAACAAACCTGTGCTGGCTATCCCTCAGGATGTTGGCATCAGCCAGTCCATTAAGGATGGTGTCTTTAATAAACTTTTCTAAGACCTTCCCTGGGACAGAGGTCAGGCTGATGGGCCTGTAGTTTGCTGGATCCACCTTGTCGCCATCCTTTTTGTAGTGGGGGGCCCAAAATTGAACATGGCTAGATGTGTAGGGCCTCACCAGTGCTGAATAAACGGTAATAAATCACTTCCCTTGATCTGCTGGCAACACAGCTACCAATGCAGCCCAGTATGCTGTTAACCTTCTTGGCAACAATGGCACACTGTTGGCTCATATTTATCTTGTTGTCCACTGTAACCCCCAGGTCCTTTTGTACAGAGCTGCTGCTCTGCCAGTCAGCCCCCCAGCCTGTAACAGCACATAGGATTGTTCTGTCCTACATGCTGGACTTGGCACTTGTCCTCATTGAATCCTATGATATTTCTTTTGGTTCAAGCCTCCATTTGTCTACATGTCTCTAAATCCTAGCTCTACCATCCAGCATACCTACTACCCCTCCCAGCTTGGTGTCATCTGCAAACTTGCTGAGGGTGCACTCTATCCCATCTTCCACCTTGTTGATGAATATATTGAACAAAACTGGTCCCAGGATTGACTCCTGGGGCACTCCACTTGATACTGGCTGCCAGCTAGATATTGAGCCATTGATTGCTACCCTCTGTGCGCAATGATCCAAGAATATTGTAGTAGACGATGTCGAAACCCTTGCTAAAATCAAGGTATACCACATCCATTGGTTTTCCTACATCAACAGAGTCAGTCTTCTCATCATAGAAGGCAATCATGTTGGTCAGGCATGGCTTGCCCTTGGTGAATCCATGCTGACTGTTCCCAATCATCTTCTTCTACTCCAAGCAAGTTCCCTGAGGATCTGCTCCATTAATTTTCCAGGGAATAAGGTGAGGCTGACCCATCTGTCATTCCCTGGATTCGCCTTTTTCCCTTTCTTCAATATGGGTGCTATATTTGCCCTTTTCCAATCATCTGGGATCTCCCTGATCACTATGAATTTCCAAAGATGATGGCGAGTGGCCTGTTAAGGGGCTAATGGTTAATGATCATCTATTAACCTTTATTTCAAATTGAAATTTGATTAAAACTCTGTGATGTGAATCAGTTAACACTGTTTAGGAAGTGGTGAGCACATCTACAAATGGCATCCCACTTAAGTGTCTTTAGAATTGTTCAAAAGCCAACCTGCAAGACTACCCTTAGGGGCAGCCCTGCAGACTCAAACAGTTTCTCTACAGTAACAAAGCATGTAACTCCAATTCTCTTCAAGCCACCAGACCTTGCTACAGACCTGAATGCCACTTGTACCGCCTCATCAACATCGACCACACTCCCATTGGACAGAGTAACATGAATTATAACATCCAGGGTTCATTCCTCACTTCTCTTCCAATGTCATATGTGCCTTAATCTGATTACAGTACCTCTCTATAATCTATAATGGCAAGATGGCCGAATGCCTCTATAAAAGGACTAAATGGACACAGATTTGACATCAGTTCAAGAAGCAGAGAAAAGCTTGTGGCAGTACACTTTAACCATTTTGGGCATTCACTGACCTCAAAGTAGCTGTTCTAAAATAAACAAACAAAAAATTAAAAAATCAATTTAAGACATTGCAGAACAAGAAATCACCCAGAGACTGGATCATATTAAACATGTTCTCAAGGAGGGACTATGGATTCTTATCTCATTGCCTAGCCTATCTGTTAACTGCTTTGTTCTTTTGTGGATGTGGACACTGCATTCACACACAACAGAAAGTAACAACTACTGCCCATTTGAAATAACCCCCAATGTGCATGTGCCCACACTCTTGTGATCTAATTAACCTACTTACTACCTCTCCCAGCAGAGTCCCCTCTCTCTGTCCCTTTCTCTTCTTTATATAATATTTTCTTTCTGTCAGTCAATTCAGACCATCTGAAGAAGGCTGTTGCCTGTGAAAGCTCATGCCTACCTTAATTAGCACAATCGTACACCTCTGTACAATCAATAGGAAACAAGATGAGTTAGTTTCTGCTGTTACAGAAGCAAAATTGGCGTTTAAAACATGGCTAAATTTATAGCAAAAAGAATCTAGATTCTAATGTAGACTTTTACTGTGTTCAGTGCACCAATTCTATTTTTCTTACTGGATCAGAGTAAAGAGGATAAGTCTGATACTGAATTTTGAAAACAATTACTTTATGACTGACTCAGTGAAATACAATCATGACACTTGTGGAAACTGGCTATTTCAAACCAAATGTAAAGCTTATCTCAATTTTTTTAAATGAAAAGTTCATAGTTTTACAAGAAGGAAACATTTTACCACCTGATATGCTAACACCAGGCTCTTCCTATCACTGGAGCAAATTTGTATCTTACAGAGCACAGAGGCACACAGATACCTCAAAAGAAATTCCTGCCCAGAAGAGCTTTCCATCTTTCCACTCCTCTGTGAAATATGAAACATCATAACCTGAAGGAAATACACTTGTACATCTTGCTTGTAACTTTAAGGTAAAAAGACTTTTTCAATATTTCTCTGTTCCTAACCTGGACAAAATGAACTATTCCAAACAGGAGACTTTACCACATGTTCAGCTCTCCTGTGAAATATGAATTTTTATTTCTACCTAGGAGAACTTTTACTATCTCTGCTCTCGCCTATGCCTGATGAAGATGGAGTATGCCCAAAAGTTTGCAAATAAAATAATTTGTTTGCAAATAATCTAGTTGGTCTAATAAAAAAGATATTACCTCTTCCATGAGTTTTGATTTCAACATGAAGTGTTAACAATTTTTGTGGGTGATATCTTTTATTGGACCAATTATAAGGTTGGAAAAGATGTAGACAAGCTCCTGGGTGTCACAATATCCTTCTTCGGAGGTCACCTGAGAAGACTGAGACCTGAGAAAGGATTCTTGCCTCTTGTGTATTTCTCAGACCATCACAGCAACAACATAACTTCAGCACTACCAGAACATTTAAGTGGAATTATTGTTTGAAAATGTAGCATTTCTGACCTATGCTTAGAAATTATTTTAGCTGGTGCAATGCAATTTAATATTAAAACCATGGTAATATTGTTAGTGCATTTATTACTACTATTACCAAGCAGGTTGCTAACTGATGTTTGGAGAAAGTAAGGAAGAAGTGGGTGATTCTTAAAAGCATTACATGCAGTTTAAAATAATCGGAAGGAAACACAACTACCTAATTATTTTACGATGAAATTGGGTCATGATGTACAAAATAAGAATAGTTTCAGAGGGCTGACGCCTCCTCACTCATTTAACTTAGCACCTTCTCCCCTTGCTGGATCAAATCTTCACTGAAAGCTTCAATGCATCTGGCATTCCTGGAGGTCAACAGGAACTTGACTTGATTTGGAGAGGTAAAATGTGGACCTCAAGGTATTTACTGTAGTCTAACACACTTGTTTTAAAAAAAATTCTTTTGTGCATGCTGAATGTATGCAACAGATTTAAATAACATCATAAATGTAAACTGTACTTCAGAAAACTGTGCAGCTGCTACAGTCCATAAAGATAAAACAAATGTTTCCATAACATTTAAATTCAGTCTGACATTTATATAACAAAATCATGGTAAAGCTATGTTTAGCCAAAGCTGTTTGCATATTTTGCATTAGTATCACTAAAGGTTCTCTCCCTCATTTATAATTACCACACTTTGGTAACCACACTCACATAGTTGAGGTAAGAGCCACCACAATAGGAAAGTTGAAAATTAGAGATTTTATAACATATGGAGAAATAAGTTGTCTATTTGTAATCCTTCAGCTACTGGATGAATTTCACTTTTGACTCAAGCAGTTGCCACAGATCCAGTACCAGAGAAAAGCACAGGTTATACTGAACTAGATTCTTGAATATGTAAGAATACAGTAGTTAATGCAGCTTAGTTCATCAGCAAGAAATACCATATATCTCTCTCCACTGACTCATGGTAGAAGGAACACAGGAATACTGCCAACTTTTAGGCCCACACAAATTGTTACTACAAATATTATTTTCTTATGAGCAAGGATCCTGGATTTCTCTGATTAAAAAAATCCCCAATTTTAT
>NW_017728918.1:57856844-57876525 GCF_001723895.1 Crocodylus porosus | reverse complement strand
TGTTCCCCCGAGCACTACCAGGAGTAACAAGGAATAATGGCCATAAGTTGACTGAGAGTAGATTCAGGCTAGACATCAGGAGGCACTACTTCACAGTCAGGGTGGCTAGGATCTGGAATCAACTTCCAAGGGAAGTGGTGCTTGCTCCTACCCTGGGGGTCCTTAAGAGGAGGCTAGACAATCACCTAGCGGGAGTTGTTTGACCCCAGCATCCTTTCCTGCCCATGGCGGGGGTTGGACTTGATGATCTGCTTAGGTCCCTTCCAACCTCACCAACTATGAAACTATGATGCAAAAATGGGACGTGTTGGGGAAAACCCAGATGTATGGTAACCCTAACCATTCTTATCCAAACCTTCCCATACCAACCATAATTTAAACTCTACATAAGACTGCCATCAGCCCTGATACAACACAGACCTAACACCCTAACCTGCCACAGGTAAAGCAGGGGAATCATGGCAGTCAATGTCCTGCTTCTATAAAATGTTAACAATATATGCTCAAGAATACACGGACAGAGGGCCATACCCCTCCATTACAGAGGAAGGCAAAATGCCCACACTCCATACCAATGTGACCATTGAGTAAAATTTCTTTCTTACCCCAAATATGGCAACTGGTCTGACCCTGAATGGAGGAGCAAGACTGTCTAGCCATAAACCTCTGGCTTTGGTCCCAACAAGTGCACTGACACAGCCTTGTCAAAGTCACCAGCTTTGGCTGTAACCAACACGCAATGCCTTTGGGAAAGCTTAAAAATACCCTGACACATATAGCAGAAAAGGGTGGGGAGGGTGGGGAGCAACCAGGAAAGACCAGGAGCATGGGAAAAACCCATGGTAGAACATAGGCATAGCTACACCTAGATCATTCCCAATGAGTGGCCATTCAACTTCTTCTTGAACACCTAAAGTGATGGAGAGTCCATAACATTTCCTAGGCAGTCTATCCTGTTGCCTCACTATTCTAACACTATTCGACTTTTTAGAGGGAAATTCTGTTGCAATTGAAGACAAAAAAAAGAAGTTTTTTTCCTTTTAAAGATCATGATGTGAAAATAATTTCACTGTTTTGGGAATCTTGGATTTTGAACATGCAAAATGGATAATTCAGTGTGCTTCGGCCTCTTTCTAGTAAAATAGGTGACTTATTTTTGGCTACTTCAGTTCCTGGCTTTTGTATGTCCTTATTCAATTTTTCCTTGGTCTTTACTCAGAAAAGTTCCCATCTACTTCATATGACTTTTTCCTGGAGGAAGAACTGAGTAAACTTAATTTGAGTCACACTGTTATTTTCAAGATGTTAATATTCTACACCAATTTTTTATAAAAGGGCAAGAGGGTATTCTCACCTACACATCTACAAAGAACATCCATGTAGGTTAAGTGAAATATGGTAATGGTTTAAAAAATGGGCCAGCATTCATTCAATTTTTATAACTGTTGTGAAAACATGGCTACATTTCTTTGGATTATGAATTCAGGAAGACATGTCATAGGCTAAGCACAAGGTATCTTTATAAATTGTGCCACGTTATACAATTATGTACATAAAAGCATTCATGTCCTCTGGGCTGCAGATATGGAACACTGAATACTGGCATATTTTCAAAATGCAACTCTCAGCAAGTTCTGAAGACAAATAAAATTACTCAATATTGTCTTCATTTTTTTTCAGGATTAGATGATGAAAATCTGCTGCTATAGGAAAGTGTTTAGTAGCAGCCCCCATCCTCCATGCCAAATATCACTGTGCCGTTATAATGAGGGTACTCCTGTAATTGTATTTGTATTGGTTTCTGCATGGACCATGCATACTGAAATTATTATTTTTTTTAGTAACAAACAACTGAATTGCCAAAAAGATTTCAAAAAAACAAAAAAACCCCCTCTACAGTTTTCTAATACCCTCTCCTGATTTGCTTTCTCAAACTAGTGGACTTCAAGCAGGGGCAGCGTGTAGCGGGGTGTACGTGGGTGAACGTGCTGCTGACAAGCGGGCGGTGCCAGCAGCATCTGCGGGTGGTCCATGTTTACCCCGGCTGCCGCCAACACTGCTGGCGGTGCCTGCGGGCAGCCGCCGACTCGTGGTCAGTGCTCACCCCCCCCACTGCCAACAGTGTCTGCAGCATCTGTGGGAAGTCCCTACTCCCTGCCACTGGGCTCCCGCTGCTGCCACCACCAAGCTCCCGCCGCTGCCAGCGCAGCCATGCCCCCCCAGCCATTCCCCCCCAGCCATGAGGGCATGAGCCATTCATGACTTAAAGCATGAACATCATGTGCCTCCTGAGGCTGGGGGGGCATGGCAACTGCCCTCAGGCAGCAGTAGCAGGGGCATGGCGGTGGCAAGTGGGTCGCTTCCACAGGTGGGAATGGCATTGGTGGGGGTGGGCTGAGCAGGAGCTCCTGCAGGCAGCCCTGGTGGTGTCAGCGGTGAGGGGGGTGGAGTGGCGTGCGCCAACCAGAGATCTGTGACCACCCATAGACACTGCTGGCGGTGTCGGCAGTAAGGAGTGGTGGGGTGGCGAGCAGCGACTGTTTGCGGGTGCTGCTGGCAGCTTTGTCAGTGACCAATCTCAGGGGGTACACTGCCAATCTTGGGGGGGCACATGCACCCGCATGCACCCTCTATGTGTCACCAATGACTTCAAGATAAGTTTGGCTAGAAATTAGTGTGCTTTTCTTTACATTTTGAGAAAAATAGAGCCTTTGACCTGTAGACACAAAACTACGATTTTTCCTTTCTTCTTTAGTAATATTTTTGGTTTTTGTCATTAGTAAAATGTAAAATGTTTTTTGTCATTAGTGTCTATTAGGCACTGCATTATACAATACTTAAAAGATTTTTATACTGGAGTTTCCACAGAGACTTTTGTGTAATTCCCAGATTAAGTAAGTTGTAGTTACCCATCCTGTAGATGATGAAACTGGAGATCAGTGTGGTTAGATGCAATAAGCTGGAGAGACAGAAGTGGCAAGAAGCCTTTCTCACCACTGTTATTCATTGTAATGCCAAGAGCAGAAAGGAGTCCGAAAGGAACCAAACAATATACAGCCACATCTTGATGTTCTGAACACATCTTGATGTTCAGAAAATAAATACCTTAAACGGATGTTGAGGCAAAAATCTCAGCCTACCTTTCCAAATCTCTCCCTTTTTTTGCTAGCATCCCTATTATATTACAGGGGATGAATAATGCAGGTGCTGGGTTAAACGTAGTGCAGCCCTAATCAACTTTTGTTTATCAAGGGAAGTGACTTCCTTAGTAAAGTTTCTAATCTCTTCTGAGAATTCTCCGCAATGTGAAATAACAAATGTTGTATTTCTGTAGAAGAGGCCCAACCATGCAAGAAAAACCTTAGAGCTAAGGGAAGTTCTGAAGCTGAGCAGTCCTGAAAGCAGTAACTACATTTCCTGTTATGATGGCTGAAAAAGTGTTCCAGCATTCAGGGTAGCAGTTTCAAAAGGTGTTTAGGAACCGAAGGTTGCAAACAGGTGCCTGAGTGGGTTCTGAAAAGTAACGCAGAATTTGACAATCCTGTTAGGCATTGTTGGGCACTTACCAATCTGGGACTCAGTGACTTGGTAGTGGCCTAAGTTTCACTGCCTATATGTCATTTGGATACTTTTGAAAAAAAGCCACAGGAGACAAAAAGGTACTGCTCAGTATCTTCCTCTGCTAAAAATGGCACTTTTCTGTAAATGGTATAGAAAAAGATAGTAAACTCTGGGTGTAGAGACTCTTTCTTCTTTACATATATTTGAGACATGATCTACACAAAGCAGACATAGACCTGTGTTAAATTGAGTATCTTAGGCATGGATATGACATTAATGAATAACAACATATCAGGATTATCAAACCATTTCATAATATTAAATAGGAAATGGGTTAGAGACATGCATTTATCTTACTGGCTCCTACCCAAGCTATTAAAAAAGTAAAATAGCACAAGTGGGAGATTGTTCACCTGACTTGCCAGAACACTGTGACTGTTGTCTTATCATAGAGAGGAAATCCTTATTGCCACCCACAAACCTATAAAAACACTGAGGAGATGGAGGTAGGTTGAAGGGGACAGTGGTTAATACACTGAGTCAGTATGGCAGCCAGGAAAAGAAGAATCTCACTTGTGAGTCTCTAGGCCATTTTCTTGGAAACACAGCCTGAAAAACAAACTGATGGGAAACAAGTGAAACACATGCTGATCCTGACTAAGGTCTCTGGATTCTAATGTAACAGAGCAGCAAATGATAATTGTAACAACAATTATGCACAGGCAAGAAATGTGAACATGAAAAATATATTTTAAAAATACAGAATGTGGAAAAAAGTAAAAACTGCAAAAATGTAGGTCACGCATTTTATGCCAAGAGCAGCTCTCCATGGTAGATTCAGTCTGTCTACCTGGTATATTACAAAACCTACCTGTGTTAAATGTGTATCTGCCTATGGTGTGGTGATAATGATCCAGATCTCCATTGTAAAGTGCTTTTGAAATCTACTAATGAAAAGTGCTCCATAAAAACTACGTGTTATTACTATTATTACAACTACTACTATTGCTATTGTTATTATTATATCCTCAAGTACCATATACTAGTGGCAATAAAAACTACTGATATTTTGGAGCCCAAGAATGTGCTTTAGAGTAAGACAGGAGGACATGACTCAAGTTCTAAAAGCTACCAAACTTACTTCAGACATGACACAACTAGCTGTGATGTCACAACAACAGGAATGAAATAGAAATAGAATCAAAGAAGATTATAAAGGTACTCAGGAGACTAGAATGAAAGGCATTATGAAGTGAAGTCTAAATAGGTAATGAGAGGACAATGGAATATCACTGCTGTCATTACTGGCAGTACTAAAGAAGTAGGGAAGATAACACCAAATCTGTGGAGGACTTTTTGGTAGACATGCTTCATACTAGCCCCACATCCTTTCCAAATGCCACTCTGACCCCTCTTTCCCTACCTGATCTGCTGCTCTGCTTTTTGCTCCCTGCCCTGTGCTCCCTGTCTAACTTGCTGCTCTGTGGGTGTGTCTACATATGCCCCTAACTGTGCAGTTGTTACTGCATGGTCATTTAGTACTTGCTTTAGCAGTTCTTGACTGCACAGTAATAACTTAGTTGTTAACAACCATTACTGCACAGTTTCAGCAGTGCATGGGTCATTTCTGACCCTACTGTACAACAGCAACAAACTACTGTACAGTAACTCATTGCTACTGTGTAGCTCATGCCAGCTGATGCTATGTCACCATAGCAATGAGTTATGTCACTGTAGCTCATTGCTATGGCAACAAAGCATCTCATATAGACCTGCCCTGTTTCCTGCTTCTTGCCCTGCCTGCACTGTGCTGCCTGTCCCTTCTCTGGCCTCCTGGGTACCATACAGAGAAGCTGCCTGTGCTACTTGTGGTACGTATGCCATAGGCTGGCCAACCCTGCAGTAAATGATGATGTAGATAAATAGGATAGGATGAGATATGTAATTTCTTGAAGAAGAGGGCAAAAAATGCTAATTGGACATGGACAGTGAAGGGTGAGTCAATGGAAGATTTCTAAGATTGGGTAGTATCGTTTGCTCAATGAACAGCAAAGATGACGTCAACAGCTGTGTTTTTCTTTTTGGTATTGTATGGTGACAATGTCAGCATATCTACACTGTCAAGAGACTGTGCTAGAGAGCACCCCAGTGAAGCTCAGCACACCCCCTCCACAGGGGCTAATCCTGATAGGATGTAACGTAGATAATCTTAGTGCAGTGCACTGCTGAGATGGTTTCAGTAAGCATCCTGATGACAAAGGGCTTACCGTGAATGCTTTGTGCTGCACTAATGGCATCTATACCACATCCTTTCAAGGTTTAGCATGTGGAAACAGGCAATGCCACTGCTCTCTGTGATGCTTCAAGTGTTATCCTCTGATAAGCCATCAAAGAAGGAGGAATTTACAGTAATGAAGACAATAAGACAATAAGTAGCAGCAAGGATCCCAGTAGGATCCCAGGACTGTGTGCTGCCTTCATAGACAGATGGCAGGCACCTTTCCTAGAACAGACCTTTCATAGAAAGGGACCTGTAGGTTTGTGACTTCAGTCAGTTCTTCCATCCATCATCTCTTTTGGTATGTCTGCACTACATTTTAATTGGCTGTCCTTCAGTCAGGCACTTATTTCAAGCAGAGTACAGCTCTGTCTACATTTGATAAGAAATAGATGTAGATGACAAGCCTTGGAGTGTGCAAAAGGTTCCTAGGGGAGGGCATGGCAATCGATGGCAGCAAAGTTAAGTGCAGACCATTACAGAGTGCTTTTCTCTGGCATATAAAAATGACTCTGACGTTTGAACTCTGTTTCTGTGTGGTGTTTATGTATCTAATTGGCATACAACATTGAAATTACCCATAAAACACTATAGATGAAATCTTAAGAAATACTATTTTTTGATGGACTTTGAAATAAAAGCAAAATAATTATTTTAACTGATTAGAAAAGTAGGCGAAAAGTCTTTAAAAGTGAGAGAAAAAGATAGATTGTGGAACAATAGCCTGTTAAAATAACCTAACCTAATTTTTATAGCTGCTCAAGTACTCAAATCATAGCCAAATTTCCATGATGCTACTGACTTAATGCCTTTGAAGACGCATGCCAAAAGGCTTTTCATATCTGAAGTAAGAAAACAAAAGCGGATCTTTTCCATGAGTTAAATACAAATCCTAAGTTAACAGGATCCAGATAAAAAGGTAATAACAGCTGACAAGATTAATAAACTATACCAGCACACACACGGCATTGGCAGCAGGTTTCCATCAGCTTTAATTCTCAGGCTTGCCCTTCACTTTCAAGCTCCATGTAGTTGCATTAAACAGATGTCAGACACAATTCTACTGCATTAGTGGAGCCAACCATCCAAGCCGTCATTCTGTGCTAAGCCTTTCTGGAGAGGCAGTGCTTTTTAACAAGGCACATTTTGTGGTACATTGTTGTTTTAGATTTGAACCAACAGAAGAGTCTCTGGTCAGCTATCAAACTAATAAGGTGATTGCCTTAAAAATGTCCTTACATTTTTAAATAAATGGTTCATTAGTGGAGGGTAAGAAAATACCTTAGGAACAGTAATTGAAAAATGTTTGAGAACACGGTGCTATGGATGTTCAAATCCCATTCTATGTGCTTCTTGTTTGTAATAAAAAATGTTCTTTCATAGACATTTTTGTCAATACAGCTGCTGTGAAATGTTGCTTTTGCTTATCTTAAGTGGTTATTATTATTGAATTGCTGCTCTTTCCTGGCCAGAAGAAGCTTGTTAAGAAAGCACACCGTAACATTCAAACTGCTAGATAGATAGTAAGTGTGAACAACTGCCTCCCCATCACTGAAATAATGTATTCTAACCACATATACACTAACTGCTATCGGTAATCATAGGACTTCCTGCTTATCTAGACCTTTTCACAGGACTTAGATGAAAATGACAAAATTAAATTTCAAGCCATGCATAAATCACTTGGGTTCAAATCCTCTGCAAACGCTTAAGGAGTTTACTTTCCTCATTTAAAGTACAAAATCCCTTTGAAAAAAAATACTGACCTATCATTTACTAGAATCCCTTGTGCTGTAATAATTACCTGTACAAAACTGAGATCTCTCACTTGAACAGAAAATGCATACCCTACAACTTGGATGACATTGCTTTCAAAGGCAGAATTTTAATCTAAGCTCTAGTTCTACAGGCAATAGGGTCTCATCCATTTCTCATTGAGTCAATGGCCAAACTCCTGATTTAAGTGAGAGAAGAACTAGGCAGGCCCCTTATTTCCATCATATATCTTGTAAAAAGAAACATTGACTCTTTGCCAACTATTTCACAGTACATAATCACTACATTCTCCATCATATATAAATTAGGTATTCACTGATACTTAATTATTGTTCCTTCTCTAGTTTTATTTCAGAGGGTCACATAACCAGAATTTTTATAAAGTTCAGCAAAATAGACAGACAAGATTCTTTGGGTGAATAGCAAAATCGAGATATTTGTCAAAGGAAATGTGTACAGTTTTAATAAGAAATCAAAGTGGGACACTCAAGTTCTACAGCACAAGCCAACATATCCAGATTATTATTAAAGCTACTGTAACAGGGAACCCTAGCCCTGTTACTAAGAGGCAGGGTTGCCCCTTTAAGACCCGAGTCTACAGGAACAATAAGCACCAGGAAGGTAGGGGTTAATATCCCAACCACCCAAGCCAGTCAGCTGACAGGAAGGGGATAGGCCTCTGGGCACCTATAAACCCCAGGGCTGAGGCTGGCAGGAGGTCTCTGGCAAGTGGCCAGTGGAAGAGAGCTCCTGCATGGCAGACCTATCCAGGAATGTTGTGGCTGCTGGCCAGACTGTTGCTGTAGCTAATGAGGCTCTAGGAGTCTACAGCATACCTAGAGCTGGGGGCTGCTCAGTGTGTGAAGAGCAGTTTGGGGTTTTTAAGGAGCCAGAGTGTGGGTTTTATGACTTGTATTATGTTATAGCCCAGGGGCTCATATTTATGTTATTTTTTTATCCAGTGGACTGGGCTTAGGCTATTTGGGGAGGAGAAGGCCTCATTGGGGCACACTATTGTGCAAACCCCAGTGCCAGGGGGCTGCAGCAACAGGGGGGTGATCAGACTCCAGTGCCAGGGTGGGCACAGTGATTTGGGGGGTGATTAGACCCCAGTGCCAGCTTAGGTGCAGCAATGGGGGGGTGATTAGACCCCAGTGCTAGCGGGGCTCAGCGATGGGGGGGTGATTAGACCCCAGTGCCAGGGGACACAGTGACAGGGAGTGAACTGACCCAATGCCCTAGGGTGTAGGCCAACAGTTATATACCATCTGCAAGGTGTGGGCCAACATGTAGGGGAGGTTTGGAGCAGTGGAAAGTGACCCCTTAGCATTGGGGTAGTAAATGGGCAGCCTCCCACCTGAGTAACACCATAATTATTGTTCCATCAAGGCATGGCAGGAGAGATAGGTGGCTGGGTAGCCCAGTGACAGAGGGTTAGGCCTACTTCATAGACATTAGGGTTGGAAGGGACCTTGGAAGATTATCGAGTCCAGCCCCACCACCCAAAGGGCAGGAAGTCAGCTGGGGTCATAGGATCCCAGCAAGATAAGCATCCAAGTTGCTCTTGAAGGTGTTCAATGTAGGTGCTTAAACCACCTCCGATAGCAGGCTGTTCCAGACGTTGGGTGCTCAAACAGTAAAGAAATTCTTCCTTATGTCCAGCCTGAAATGGACTCGCAGTAGTTTATAACCGTTCAACCTCATCATCCCTTGGGGCGCTCTGGTGAACAAACGTTCCCCCAGATACTGGTGGTCACCCCTGATAAAGTTATAGGTGGCCATCAGATAACCCCTGAGCCTGCACTTTTCCAGGCTAAAGAGCCCCATGGCTCTCAGCCTCTCATCATAAGGTCTGCTTTCCTGACCTCTGATCATGCATGTGGCTTTCCTCTGCACCCTCTCAAGCTTCTCCACATCCTTTTTGAATTGTGGAGCCCAAAAATGGACACAATACTCCAGCTGTGACCTCACCAAGGCCGAGTTCAATGGCAGAATGACATCCCAGGATTTGCTCGAGAAGCATCTATGGCTGCAAGCCAGCATTTTGGTCACTTTACTAGCTGCAGCATCACATTGCAGGTTCATGTTCATCTTGAGGATGGACGCCGTCACAGCTCCAAACTAATTAATAACAGTGATAATGTCTCAGTAATTTGAAGAAATAAAAAAGTGAATGAAGTGCATGCTTGTTCCAAATGATTCTCAATTTTTCATCGTGGGAAAATACTCTAGCATTTATGACCCTTCTACACAGGCAAGTAAAGGCGCAATAGGATCTAATGCATGATCTACATTATTGTGCTTCCTGCTATGCCACATATACATGGCAGGTGTGACTGTGAGACTGCAAATCAAATCCCATCACATCTTATTGCTGGTGCAGGGGGAGCCTGATTCTGGGATCCCCTGGCACCAGCAAGAAGCAAGCTTCTGAGGCTGGCAGTCTTCTCAGCTGAAGGCCCTCCTAGCTGCAGGGATGGCCCACACACTCCCAAGGCTGGGAGACCACAAAAGCTGAAGTCTCCCAGCTGAAGGGCTGCAGAGGATGCCCCTGTGGCTGATACATTGTGACAACTTTGGTTTTTCAGCTGCAAGGGTGCATAAGACCTCCTGCAGCTGAAAGCCTTATTAGGTGGGAGCTCTCAGGCTTGGGGAGCACATGGGCCCCCCAGCTGCGAGCTCTGATCATCTGATGGCTCCCAGTCACAGAGGTCCCTGAACAGATGTTTAATTAATGGTATGACAGGAAACAGCTACAAAGTTATTACACATTTTGTGGCATAATGTTGTAGCTTATTCATCTTTTTTCACACCATTAATTGATTGAATATGGGGCTGAGTAACCACTTAAGGTGTGATAACTGGTTAATCATTAGGGCTGTGTGAAGCTTTGGTCCCTGATTTGATCTGGCAGAGATTCAGCCCGATTCAGTGGCTGAATCTCCGAATCTGAATTGAGTCAGAGGACCCTTTAATCTCTCCGAATTGAATGGAAACCATCTGAATCGATTCAGAGAGATTCGGAAAGATTCAGCAATTTGGACATAGACACAGCTTTAAATGATTTTCTTACATACCTCTAGGTAGCAGGTGGCTAGTGAATGCTGCGATGTTGGGGTGCATGGAGTGCCCCACAGAAGCACACAGGGCTCCCCAGTGTGCTTGGCAGAAGACCTGGAAGTGGACCAGAAGCACTTCTGGTCTGCTGAGGAGTGTGCCGCCCCCTGCCCTGAGCTCAGCAACTGGTGCCTTCTGGGTATGGTGCACCTGGGGTTTCCCCCCCTGCAGCTGATTGCTGAGCCAGGGTGCCACAAAGGGGCACCCCATATGGTCCCCAGCACACCTGGAAATGGACCAGATGTACTTCCGGTCCACTTCTGAGTTCACCGCCAAGCATGTGGAGGGCCTCCCTGCACTCCTGTGGGACACTCCATGTGCCCCAGCATCGCAGTATTCATGAGCTGCGCTAGTACTTCGAGGTACATAGAAAAAAAGTTTAAAGCTGTGTCTATGTCCGAATGGCTGATTTTTCTGAATAAGTATCGAATCTTCAGATTTGGATTCAGCTGAATTGAATCAGGGACAGTGATCTGAATCAATGAATCAAATCACTCTCCCTGATTCGCGCTGAATCCAAATTGAATAGGGCCCACTTCACACACCCCTATTAATCATGCCTTAATGTAATGTGTAGATGGGGCCTTAGTCTTACATACGATAAGGTATAAAATACTAGAATATGGGTAATTAGTCAACAGTTATTGCTGAATATAATTTATTTATTGTATATTATTATTTAAAATTGTGTATACATAAGCATAGCCATGTACTTCAATATGAGAATACATTCTATATGAAAAAAATTAAAAACTAAAAACAAAACAACAGTGTTGTAACACCAAATTGGAGACAATTAGTTGGGTCTCCACTATATGTAGTCAACATCTTTTAAATAGTGGTTCCATCAGATTCCTTCTCCCTTACAAGAAAACAAGGAGTTAATTCATCCCTAAAATTAGTCTCCCTGGTTTCTGGGATAGAGCATAGAAGTGTTCCTTTTTACTGAGATTCTAACATATTGTCTCATTCTCTTCCTGTTTGTCCTATAACTGCAGGTTGCTGATGGTAGGGTCCAATGAAAACACACCAATTTAAATACATTTTAGCTAACTTTTCTTAAAATATTTTATGGTTTAATACTTCATGGAAGTAGCAAGAGAGGAGGAGATGGAGGAAGAGGAGTAATAGTGGTATAGAAACCCTATAATTTTTTACTATTCAAGTACAGAACATCCTGGCTAGGGGCAGAAGTTACACATAAACCAGTTCAAGTGATCACAAACTGGGTTAAACCTGTAACAGAACAGAAATTCAGTGCACTTTCAAAATGGCCAAAACTGGTTTAAAATAAACTTGGCTGAATGTAGTATCAGACTTAGGCCAAACCGGTTTACAGAACTTCTGTCCCAAACCCGTTCCTGATTTAAGTTAACTCACAGTCCCCCAGCATCCCAGTATGCTTCGCAGCCCTGGGCTGGGCTGAGAAAGCAGGGTTGGCCCCACCCTTCTCCTCCCTAGCCGAGGCATTATCACTGCTCTGGCTGGCTGAGAAGGGGTGGGAGTTAGCCGAGCAGCAGAGGGGAGGGGTGTGGCCAGATGCTAACCCTGGGCCTGAGGTGAAGGTGAGGAGAGAGGGGCCTGGCCGGTGTTGTCGCAGGCAGAAGTAGAGGGGAGGTGGGCAGGGGGAGAGATGCCCCTGGAGAGATCCAGGCACTGCCTTCCTCTGTGATGCAACAATGGGGAGAATGTGGGGTGTTTGGAAGTGGGCGCCAGACCTGGGGGGAACCTGCCAAGTGTCTTTTCTTCCCACCAAGGCCATGCTCAGGCCCAAGCCTGGCACAGGGCCAGTGTCCTCCAAGGAAGTGAAGGCAGTGGCACTGATTAGAAGACAAGTGGGGATCTCCCTCCCCGAACCCCCAGTGCCAACTCTGCCTGAGTCACTCTCACCCACCTCCAGGGAGCCACAGCCACTGCTGAGGAAGTTACCAGCACTCACCTGCAGAGTTACCAGGTGCTGCAGCTGCCTGATTGCCTGATTGCAGCCTACTCTTTCAGATCACCTGACCTGGGCGGCCCAGCAGGTGTGTGAGTCACTGCAAGCAGTGGCGGGGCTCAGCAGTACCAGGTCCCATGGGAGGAGCCAGTCGGCTCCCATGGCACCTGGGTTAGCCTGCACCTGGGAGCTCCACTGCTGCCCCAGCTAAGCAATGCACCCAGGTACAGTGTCCAGAGCAATAGCGTAGGGCCCAGGGAAGCAGCCCCAGCAAGGCCAGCTGTCCCCAATCATATTCAGTGGCCTGCCAGGGCCTGGCCATGTGCCCCCTTCCCCCCCACCCTGAGGTCAGCTTCCCTCTAATCTTATGGCTGCTGTGGAAAAGAAGCGAGGACTCACTCTAATACCCCTCTGGCTAGTAGTCTGAGCCACTGCAGGCTTGTGCCTGCATTTTCAGAATCAAAAGTGAATGTCTATTCACTTGCTTCCTGGTTTAATCTGTGCAGATTACACTAACCTGCAAAGATTGAATTGATTCAGGTTTGGGCTTTTTGAATATCTATACTTAGCTCCTAAGGCTAAGTACTGACTGGCCTTCTAAACACCGACACCTAGATGACCATTAAATCCCAGGACTAAAGAGGCATGCAAAGCTTTTGTAGTTAATAAAGCAAATCTATAATACAGAGTATGGATGTTCCCAGGCATTCAGCATGGTGGGGTGGTTTGATACCTAATCCAGAAGGGACATCTTTCAACAACTAGGAGATCTAGCTCCATGACACAAAGAATTTAAACCATACTCAGGAAACTAAACTAATCCTTGCTGTCATGACACACAGGTCTGTTTAAGCTTCTGAAAGACTCTGCCTACCAGCAGATAGCCTGAGAACGTCAGACCATGTCTCTTTTAAACATCTTCCCCTGCATGATTCATATCATGCCAGTGAGTAGAGCATTCAGGCAGGCTCAGAGAAACTTTCCTGTTTTTCCCAACTGGCTATTTCTTAATCTTTACAAAATTATATTCTCAAATCTAATTTAGTATTAACCAGGAATTACAGTAAATCTAATGAAAGTATATTAGTAATTTCCTGCTTGGTCAAAGCATATCTTACAGAAAGGCGTCTAGTCTTGATCTGAAGACATCGAAAGGTTGAGAAACCACCCTCCCCTTAGTAGTTCATTTCCAGGGTGTGGACACATGAGTACTTGGAGCTCTTTCAAAAGGAAATATTTCAAAAGGGCACCAGATGGTACTTTCCAATTATTATGTGTGGATGAGCTGTGAATGATTTAAATGCAGCAAAACCACTGCAACTTCAACACTCCTTCATCCAGGGTTAAAGCCGGAGCGAGTTTGCTGCACTTGAATCACTCTCATCTTGTTCACGCATAACAATTAAAACGTACCAGCTGTTGCCCTTTTGAAACATTCCCCATTTGAAAGGGCTCCAAGCATTTGCCTGTCCACATTGCCAGAGTTAATCACTCTACCAGGGAGAAAATGTGCTTAATTTCTAATCTGAATTTTTTTTTGGCTTCAATGTCCTTGCTCTGCCATTCATTACTAGATTAAAGAAACCTTTAGCACCTGGTGTTTCTCCATGTGAAATATTCAGGCTCTGCAATCATGTCTTAGTAATCTTTTTTTCCCATAAACTAATCGCCAAGCACATGTGTAGACACAATCCCAGGGAAAACTTACTGCATAGTAAGTTTACAGCGTATTAATAGGACATGTAGACATGCCCAAGAAGTTGCTCGGTGAAAGTGCTAATGACTTATATCACTTTCAGGTACAAACAGTGTAAACAGCTGTCCTTTTGCTTTTTATAGCACTACACAATGAATGCAACAAATCTAACTCTCTTCTATGGCTTCATAAGGCACATCCAGACAAGTGTGCACATGTGGTATACAGCACCACAGACCTGTCTGCAGTGCTGCACACTGTACATGCCACACTTGAAGGCGTAATTACAGCATGTTGGAGCAGCTTTCCTGCATGTGTACAGTTGCCTTAATGTTTTAGCATGCTGTGAGGTTGTAACCAGGTACTGGAGGTGGCACCTGTCAGATTAAAGTAAACCCAAGGTTGTAAATCTGCTGTCCCTGTGTATGGCAGATGCCCTTGGTGCCTGGCTGCGTTGTTACCCCTCTGCTAAAAATCCATTACTTTGATACTTTTAAGTTAGAAAAAGGTAGCCCACGTTAACTAGGCGGATTCCTATTTGAATAACAACATATTGCTTATCTGAAATTTTCTTAAGTAGCTTTAATCACAAAGCATATATTACCTATCTCTAAAGTATGTATTGGTACATGTGATGCTGTATTATTCATTATGTCTCAGAGGTTACTTCCCTTGTAAATGAAGGGTTTCCTACCAAAAGTGCTTTGGGAAAAGCTTCATAATATGCCTTGTCATTATTATAGCTCTAAAATATCCACTGAATCAACATCTGTATTTAATGCCTACTACAAGCTAAAAACCCTTGAATTAAGGCCTGATGCAATATCACGTTACATGCTCACATAGCTCACAAAGTGAAAAGCACTGGTGGCAACTTTTGCTGCTGATCAATTTAGGTCTTCTTTAGAAATATGTGGCACTGGATCTAGGCGAATAACTCAGAATGAAAAGTATGATCTATTTTAAACAGTAGTAAGAGACGGAGTGGGGTCATAGGTGAAGCAGACATTTACTTTTCTCAAAACCCCACTGTTGTACTTTCCATGACATTTTTTTCCTCACAGAATTGGTTTACTAATATTTAGTGCATAATTTCATGTTCTTTTTGTATGGGTTTCATTTTTTTGAAGATTCATTCTAAGTACAAATATTTCTGCAGTGTATTAATAAAAGGCTTCTTTTACTAACACTTTTGCTTGTTTATTTACTTTAGAGAGCTGGAAAATCATTGCTAAATTCTATAATTTACTGTTGGAAGATTGCTGACAACCAAAAATAAAACCCAGCCACAGTCTGATTGACATTTCATTTATTTTAAGTTAACCAGTGCCTTATGTTGGAATTCTCTATCCCAGTGAATGGTTTGCATTAACAATACATACTAAGTGCACAGTCTCTCTCTGTTCAGCGGTACTGTTTTAGTCAATATCTAAAGCCAGCATTGTGGGTTAACGATCAGTGACATGGGTCAGAAACTGAGTGGCGTCATGGGCTGGGGATCCAGGCAACAGCAGGTCAGGACTGGGTGGCACCATGGTTTTGGGGGCAGTAAGGTGGGTCAGGAATCAGGCAGACCAGGATCAGAGATGGGGCTAGGGCCAGAGTTGTCATGTGCTCTGTTCCCTGTCCCAGAGCTGGGACCAGAGCATAGGAGGTAGGCAGGGGGCAGGTGACAGGTGGGCAAAGGGGCAAGGAGCAGGAGTCAGGCTGCTTGCTTCTCCCTGGCCTGCCCCCAACATCTGCATTCCTTGTTGCTTAGTGCACTGCTGCTGCTTTCCCACCACAGGAGAGTGAAGGAGGAGGTGGACAATTTTAGGATCATCATCACACAATTAGATTCTATACATGGAAAATTATAACAAAACGCACTTACATTTCAGGATTTAGAAGTCTATTTTCTACTGTCTAATTGCCTCTGGCATATAGAATATCAACAATATAATCTGAAAAGCGCTTTAAATTGTCCTGTCAGAAAGTCTGTGCAAGAAAGATAAGAAGCCAAAGAAATGTTTAAAAAGACCTTTCAAACTTGTGTGTGTGTGTGTGTGTGTAGGTGGCATTCATGTGCCACTATCCCTACTACTTCGTACAATACTCTATAAAGTTAATATATGCTTACAAGCATGAGGTCCTGATTTAAGAAAAATTCCTATGTAGGAAAGATGCTTAACAGCTTCATCTGAACTCAGTGGGACTGAAGTACAAGCTTAACTTTAAGCATGTGCTGATGTACTGAGGCCTGCTAATTTGGGGTTGTTTGTCTGCCTCACCCTGACATACCATTTGCTAATTATGCTATGTTAGCCACTGTGCTAGAGCTTAAAATATACCCAATATTTCTACATGTCTTTATGTAAATGAAGGAATGTTAAGAATGGTGAGTGTTCAGCACATGGAAGAAAGTCCACAGAGTCCACAGTTTCTTACATTATTACCTACTCCATCAGTTTTTCGCTTGCATGCATTTACTGTTTTGTCTAATATGATGACTATATAAAGAGGAAAAAATGTTATCTGCAGAAGAAACATTTAATCGGGGAAAATAAAAGCTAATATGGCCCAGGGACCCTGTACAATTGAAGTACAAGTGGCACGAATATATAAGAATACCTGGAGTGACTGTGGTACAGAGCCTCTAGAGCAGTATTTGGAAAGCTAGCGCATTCCCAGCAAAATATTTTGGGATGCTTCTTGGAAATACAAATCCAATGTAAGTTAAAAAGTTACTATTTATTTTCTGGCAATATGTTTGACAACTATAGATGAGATTTCCACTGGGGTAAAATTAGGGTGGTACAAATGTTGCTTCTTATCCCATTCCCACTTTTCCTTTCTAAATTTATTATTTTTTAAGGGGTTGTGAGCATTAAATAACAAGTCTTAGATTTTACCTAAGAAAAGAGATATAAAAAGTGAGGTAGGCCAATTTGCAACAATACAGATCCCAGAAGATGCTTCCAAGGGTACCTAGAGAACTTGATGTAAGTAACTCTGGGTGATGGGATGGGTTGCTGGGTCAGGGAAGCTAGTGGGTCCACGGGGAGTGGGGAGGGGAGGTTGGCTGGTTTGGGTGGGGGGAGGTGGAGACTGATGGGTCTGCAGGGGGAAACTGCCTGCTTGAGGAGGAGTTGGGGGGCTAAAAATAGCCCAATCAGGGGTGAAGGGCAGGGGTGGGAATAGCACCATCCCTAGGTGGGGGTGAGCTGAGCCACTGGGTTTTTCCAGCCCCAGTGCTGTGCACTGAATGTGTGTAGGCTTTAGTGTGTGTTAGTTATCCTGACGTTCAAAACATAGTGTTGTTTTGTTAGTGAAAACAAGCCTATTATTATACTTTTCTAGTCCTTGTAAATCCAGATGTTTAAATAGGTAGTTTTTTTTCACCTCTTGGTAAAAATACCTAAAAGAACACTGGGGTTTTTAGTTAGCTCATGTTTCAGTCAGTACTGAAAAATGCCCTGTGTTTTGCAGGAAGCAGGGTATCATCCACCTCTTCCTTCTTGCAACACCACTGATTTCTTTCCCATATGTGATAAAATACCTTTTAATCTTATCAGAGTCATGCTAAAGTTACTTTACCTATATTTTTTAGTCCAGCCAAAATTAATATTCTTTTTGCTCCACCCCCAAAAATCTTGTTCTTTCCTGGATGAGATCACTTTGAAAGCTACAGCCATCTACTGATCTCTTTCAAAGAAGTATCAGAAGCAATTCATCCCTTTGAACTAGGAAAATTTAAGTGGACTAATTTAAAATACTTCCAACCTATTCATAACATGTAACTTTCCACAAATGTGAATTCTTAACAAAGACCCTTAATAATTACAACAGAGATGGGTGAAGTGTTCAAAAAAGAAAGAGGACTCCTAAGATTTTAACGGAATTCCTCAGTTAATTTCACAGTTGCTTGATATGAGGCCCTTAACAGCTGTGAGATTTGAGACTCCACCCAGTCTGCTTGTCCATTTAGCAGCTCATCACCTCATAAAACCCCAGAATCTCTTTAATAGTTCAGAACACAAGTAAAGCTTTTTACATGATTTGGTCAATGCTGAATCTAGTGTAATCGTTTTGCCAATAAGAAAATTGGCCAGCTCTTCCAGACCCATATTTTAATTTAAGGTTTGTTATCTTACAAAATCATTAGGAATGAAGAAAAAAGTTTATTATAATAGAAATTAGGAAGGGAAAAAACCTTTGTTAAATTAGTAACTAAGATTTAATTTCAAGTCAACTAAACTTGAGAGGCTGTAAGTGTACTCCCAGAACAAATCCTGCTGAGTCACGGAAGACAAAATGTAGATTCATAGATTATAAGGCTGGAAGGGCCCTTGAAAGATCATCGGGTCCAGTCCCCTGCACCAAGCAGGAAAGATAACTGGGGGTCAGGTAACCCCTGCAAAGTGATTGTCCAGTCTCTTCTTCAAGATTTCCAGAGTAAGTGATTGCATCACCTCTGAAAGGAGCTTAATCCACAGTCTGGATACCCTGATTGTGAAGAAATTTTTCCTAATGTTGAGCATGAATTGATCTTCCAGGAGTTTGTGGCCATTACTCCTGGTTTTTTACTTGGGTGCCCTGGTGAACAGTTCCTCACCAAACCCTTGATGTACTCCCCTAGTGTAGTGGGAAGCTGCTACCAAGTCCCCTCTCAGCCTTTTTTTCTTCAGGCTGAAGAGTCTCAGATCCCTCAGCCTTTCCTCATATGGCTTGCTGTGTAAGACTCTGATCATACAGGTGGCTCTTCATTGGACTCTCTCAAGCTGTACCATATCCTTGTTAAAGTATGACGCCCAGAACTGGATGCAGTACTCCAGCTGTGGTCTTACCAGTGCTGAGTAGAGCAGAAGAATTACCTCTTTGATTTTGCTGGAGATGCATCGATTGATGCATGCCAGAGTATTATTTGCCCTACTGGCTACAGCATCACACTGCTGGGTTATGTTCATACTGTGGTCTATTATTACCCCCAGGTCCCTTTCATTTGTAGTGACAGTCAGCTTGGTGCCTCCTAGCCTGTACATGTGTTGGGGGTGTCATCCCAAGGTGGAGGTTTTACATTTCTTGATGTTGAACTTTATCAGATTCTGATCTGCCCAACATGTTAGCCTGCCTACGTCCACCTGTATCCATAGCCTATCTTCAAGCATGACCAAGCTTCCCCATAACTTGGTGTTGTCCACAAACTTGGCCAGTGAGCTCTTCACCCCCACATCCAAATCATTAATAAAGATGTTTCATAGTTTCATAGTTTCTAGGGTCAGAAGGGACCTGAGCAGATCATCTAGTCCGACCCCCTGCCATGGCAGGAAAGAATACT
>NW_017728918.1:57829173-57843665 GCF_001723895.1 Crocodylus porosus | reverse complement strand
AAATGATCATACACCAATTCTACAGCAATAGTAGGAAGGCAATTATTCTTACCATGCTCATCCTGTACTCTGCCTTCCCCTTGGTTCGGTGAAAAAGTGAGGCAAAATAGTCATTCAGGAGTCCAGCTTTCTCCTGGGTGCCAGTAACCAGCTCACCTGAGTTGTTGAACAATTGTCCCACATTCCCATTTTTTTCCTCCTGTTCTCTATATACCTAAAGAAGGACTTCTTGCTGTCCTTAATTCCCATTGCTAATCTAAATTAGGTCACCACTTTAGCCTGCCTTATCTGTTGCCAGCAAATGCGGGCCATTGTGGAATAGTCCTGCTTGGGGTCCACCCCGAGCTTCCATTGTCTATAAGCCTCTTTCTTCTTTCTTAAGAGGACAGTGATTGCCCTGTTTAGCCAAGAGATCTTTCCATTCTTTCTTTAAAACTCAAAATTATCTCAATCTCAAAATTATCATTTAGTGTTTAGCAAATGTCCCATTATAAATTAACCTCAAAATGAATCCCTCAATTCATTTTGGTGGAATATGTGGGTCTAAAGGGGTCTTCTTGGTTTTACTGAAACACATATGGAAATAAAATAATAAACATTTGCATTTTACTGTCTATGGTTAGCTCCACCAAAGATTATTTACCTGTCCAGCTTCTACATAAAGTCCCATTAATAGGAATATCACTAGTAATTAAGGATACCTTAATATTATCTTTGTAGAATCAGAGCCCATATATGAGGGATGCTTAAGTATCAGGTCAAAAGGCTTGATAGTTATGAAAATATATCCCAATTAACCCAAAGTTTTATCTTGACCATATTTACCAACCTAACATATTTTCTTCGTGCTGCCATTTTAGAGGCAACTGGACATATACACAGTTTATCACATGCTTCTTTTATCCTGAAATAGCCACAAAAATGTGTCTCAATCATATGGATGTCCTATAGAATATCAGTGATAAGCCAACTAATAAACATGACTCGGAGATGCAATAAACCACGTTATCTGAAGATTAGAGGAAAAACTGAGCCCTGGAAAAAGTGGGTAATATAATATCATCTGCTTGCACCAAGACTGAATTTGACCCAATATGTGAATCAATATAAAGCTATTCACAGGCTAAGTGCTTTCAAATGTCTGCTACATAATATTAATGCATGAAACCATTTAGTTATTTATAAATTATAGTAGCTCTGGTAAGAAAGGGGATAGCCTTCTCTGGTTTAAATACTGTTAAGTACAGAAAATACATTTTTGTTCTTTAATGGACCAAACGAGTTTGAACAGCTAGTGATATTTTTAAAAATTTATTTTGGTGATTTAATTTAGGGCCTGAGTCTTTGCTTACATGAAAAGTTTTGTTTGGTTCAGCAAACTACATGGATGAATCAGACTTTGCAAAATAAGGGCTCTGATTAATAGATATGCCTAGAAAACTAATTTTCACTATACACAGTGAGCAGGTTGGCCACTGTAATACCTGTTTATTTCCCTTACTTACTATCTATTTTGGTCTTTACTGTCACAAAGTAAAATCAGAGAAGTGTTGAAATCAACTATAAGCTATCACACTTATAATATTATTTCCTACTAAATTTCAAGACATTAGGTGACTTCACCTCACCTATTATTTATTATAATTAAAATTCACTTTGATCTTCAGCTTTTGATACAGTTTTAACACATCCCTTCATTATATTCTTAGGTATTTAATGCACTTATGAAAAATGTCAGTTTCCCTAACATACAGATCAAATGTGATGGCTCTGAAAGATGTATAGATCTATGCAGAATTTATGCCAACTTTTTGGAAAGATTTAAGGCCCTAATTTGCTCTCAATTATCATAAAATCTCCAGTGATTTCAGTGGAAAGAGCATTAGTTCCTTCCTAGATGTTTAATATAGAAACAAACCAGCCAAATTGTGAATGCAATGTTATGGGTAAAATTTTAACTATGGAAATAACTGAAAATTATGGCACTTTCAACAATTACAACTGCATCCACTCTCATTCCAACCTGGGATAATCCTTAAAGCTTGTGTTGGTCAGCATCAGTATGAAAAGGTACTACAGTCCAAACAGTACCCTATTGCCTTGCTGGAATGTGCTAAACAGGTATTTTGAAAATGCACAAAACGGAATAAATATAATGTGTAATGTATTCTCTCTTAGCTGCATTTTTCCTGTAGGGCCCACAAGAGCAAAAGGCAACCAAATATATTTGTCACTACAGTGAGATGCAATTTGGAATACATAAAAGGACTTATCCACTGAGTTAGAAGGTACCATTTTCACATATTCAGAGTACTCTTTGGAGGAGAGCTGTTCTCTTGGGCTAAGTGCAAATTTTTTTTTGGTGGGGGGGGTTAGGGGAGGTTAGACTGCATTAGAAATGGCCACCTGAATTAAGGTAAGTTCAGCTAGGGAAGCTGCAGTGTTGGAGGTTGAAGGGATCAGGGGAACAAGCAGGCTTAGAGAGGGATTGGGAATCTGTGGGGGGATCAGGGGGCAAGTAGCATTGGTGGAGGGATGGGGAGGCAGGAAGCACCTGGTGGGGATGGGGGAGCAAGCAGCATCTGCAGGAGTGATTGGGGGTGCGGCAGAGTCTGTGGGGGGTGCTGGGGTCTGGGAGGATTTGGTAGGATCAGGGGGGCTTGCAGGGTCTGTGCAGGGGCTTGCGGGGGCAGGGGTTATTTTTAACCCCCTGATCCCATCATCAAACCTACACCCTCCCTCTCCCACCTCTCCCCCCACTGATATTTACTTGGCTCCTGGAAGCAGTGAAGACTGATAAAACTGGTGGCACCTGGAGCGGCTTGTGGGATGGTGGGTTGGGGGGCGTTGGGGCAAACTGGTTTGCTTGCAGAGGGGGTGGGGGTGAGAGGTGGTGGGAGCTAAAAATAGTTCAGTGCCAGGGGAGCAGATAGAAAAAGAGCAGCCCTGAGGTTGGGGCATCCAGCTGGGTGTTCCCATCCCGGGGGATACACCAGTAATTGTACAGAAGTTCCATTTGGTGGTCTAACCTTGGCTGATGAAATTTGAGTGCACATTGATACAAGCCTATCTTAGATTGGGTTCCACCATTTTTAGATCAGTCTGTGTGTGCGTCTGTACAGTTATGGATTTAGATTGATTTCCAATCATTGAAACTGGGTCTAAGTGTAAGGTCTGCACTGGGGCAAATTAAATTAGATCAGGTGTCAATTTTAAATCTGATCTAACCTTCCCCTAACAGTTGCAAATGTCTGCACTTAGCCTTGGTAGCTAAATCAACCTGAATAGAGTTTGGAAGTTAAACTGGTGATGAAGCTGGCCTGAGTTCTTCTGTCTATAGAATTCTACTAGGGGCCTTACAATTCTTTTTATAATGGAAATTTCTACAAGAGATGCATACTTAGCATAACAGATATTTAAACAGAATGCAAATTGGGTGAGTTGAAATGAAAATCCTTTCAATTTGTACTTTGTAACTAGGTTGCTATCTAGGTTGCTATTACACGTGAACTAAGTTGCTAAAAAAATGGTTTTCTCTCTTAGACATATCCTTTTTCATTTTTGCTTCATGTTCTCTGTATTTCACTTCTTTTCCCTCTGACAACTGCAAATTAGAATGCTTGACTTTTATATTCAAGCTGCTCACATACCACTTCACAAATTTGTTAGGTTTCTTTTTTTGTTTTCCAAACAGTTGTAAAGGCAGTGAAAGTAACTAAAAAAATATTCAAAGCATCTTTGCTCTTAATACCTCTGCCTTGAAATGAAGACATTTTGATGTTTACAGGCAATTGAATCTTATCCTTTTGTCCTTCATGAATTGGAGAGCACACTATTGCAGCCTTCGGAAAAAGAGCTAAAAGAGCAACTCATTTGCCTCTCTTGGGAAACTGTATTTTAGGAGTTGCACCTGAATGAGCTAGGAGCCTAAGAAGCAGATTTTTTAAAAGTATTTGGGCATCTTAAATAGTAGAGGGGAATTGAGATTTAGATATTCAAAGGTATTAAATCATACGTACGTGTTTATATACCACTTAGAAACTGGGCCTTTGATGGATTTTAAATTGTGCAATTATAATGTCATATGCATTTTTATACAGAATACTTAATATAATTTCCCTGATTAAAAATATTTTTAAAAAGATGTTTAAAATAGTGTCAATTCTTGATGAAATAAATAATCCCAGATACAGAATCAAGTTCACACCTGACTGAGGTGTTTTGAGTCCTGAACAAGTGAGTTGTTACCTATGATACTGCTTCTTTTTTACTCTAGACAGATTTTGCAGGATGGAGTTGGATTATATAGCCTTATGACTACAATGAGAGTTCTGAACATATTTTTAAATGTAAAATCAGAAATTTGAAGAGAGAGTAATCTAATTCAGAATCTGCTCTTGAACCTGTGATTTCTTCCTGTTCTTGATGAGGGGTCATATGCATGGAGGAGTTTACTGTATGAATTTCAGTGACATTATTATTTTACCCTTTGGGGAAAAATGTCCCAGCAAGTTCCTGGCAACAAAAAGCTAGGAAGAGCAAACATGTAGTCATGTCACAATTAAGCTCTGCAAATTTTTTAGCAGATGCCCAGGGAACACATTCAGAAGTGACTTCATTCAAACATAATAAAGCATACACTCTCTTAACAAAGCATGTATATCTGTCTTCATGCCAGATTTGAGGTTTCAGCTATTTTTACTGTATTTCAGCTAGAAACAAAATATAACAATGGGGGGTGGATACGGACATCACTTTGGTCAGCATAAGCACAGGAGTAATGAAATCAACTGACTGGAAATCAGAATCAGGTCCCGTCAAAGGAAAATTTTAAAAGTAGTGTGCTCCCTCTCTTCTATAATTTAAAAATAATCAAGGGATTTTGATGGGATTTTCAAAAGCAATGTAAAAAATTAAAAAAACACAACATGTACACACAATCCACAAAACAACAAAGAAACTAAAAATCCAATCCAGCATTATCCAGAAATCAAGAATGGAAAATTTCATTCAACAGGTGAACATTTGGAAAAACTATGTGCCTGTGAAAGCAAAGTTTAAATCAAAAACTGTTTTTACTTTAAACTGCTTCAGTTAGTATGGACAACTTCAAACAGCCTTTTTATTTGTACTCCATGACATTTTCCCCACTTAACACAGATGATGACATTAACCTGAATAATTATTTGTTATTCCTTTTTTTTGTTTCTATCATAAGCATTACTATCAAAAATGACATACTGCCTATTATCATCTGAAAACAAGGAAGAATGGGTTTACTTGGAACTCAGATTTAGTATCTGTATATCACAAGCCTCCTGAGCCACTTCTGAGTGAATCAGTTGTTGTGCTAGAGTCTTTTCCTTGTCAAATATGGTCAATATTTTCCTACCTCAAAGGGCTAAGGTAAGACTGTGCTTATTAATAACACTTTGACTATATGAGGCCATATAGATATAGAGATAGATAAGCACCTTCATTGTAGTGCAGCGATTCCCAAACCAGAGTACTTGTACCACCAGTGAGTGGTATGTAAGTTTGATATTCTTCATAACTCACTTCACCTAAATTTTTAAACAGTTCATAAACTATTTCTCTTGTTTACTTATTCCGTTCTCTTAACACCTGCAAGATTTTAAAAACTATGCAGTTTTATTATGAGAAGTTAAAAAAAGACATTTTCTTTCATCTAAATCTTTAGGTGTGTAAGTGCCTTTAAAAATCTGTCTCTAAAATCCTAATTGATTTAATACAAGAGGCAGGGTATATTCTAGAAGTTTTACAAGGGTCAATTACACCTTTGACTATGTGCAACCATAGATCAATTACACTACTCGTGAAATAAATGAGAGTAAATGATTTCTCAATCTACTCAAATGAAAAGAGGTCAAGAAACAAATGTTGGGCCACTGACTCGGAACTCAGCCAATAATGTATCACTAAACAGCTATTAAAAATGCAATTGTGTGACCTAAATGCTATTGTCAGATCCACAAAGTTTCTGATTTTTAAGGTACAGAATCTGATAGCTTGAAACAAAGTGATTTGATTTAAAATAAGCATATGCATGTATTTGTTTACTTCTTTATTCAATAATTTATACAGCTTGCTGTGAATGTTTCCTAAATTTCAACATGAACTGTACAGAACCTGAATTACTGAATTCTATTTAAATAGCACGCTTATTACTTCCCAAAAACAATTAAGATGAGAAACATATATTTATATTTTATCATAGAGAAACACAACTTTGGTGAACTGGGTTACACTTAAAGTAGACCCAAAACACCTTCTTTCAGTTGGCATTTGATACACTTTTTATTTATGCTGTCTTCCCCACAATGGATAATTGTATTAGAGAGCAATGATGTAAAAAAACAGCTAAAAACTTAAAAGTTTACTGTTTAATAAATAGCAAATATATCTTTACAAATCTGTAAAAAGTGAAGCATTAATAAAATGTAAAGATGAAATAGTAGAGCCTAGGTTTCTTATAAATGTTATTAGAAGCCCAGGCTCTAATATTTAGACCTGCAGGTTCTCAAAATAAATAATAAATAAATAAATAAAATAAAAGATTGAGTAAGGTGCTTGATTTTTATTGAATATTTTTCTTTCATTCTGACGCGTAGCTTCTCTTGCTGTAATTGAGGTTGGCAACATTTTGATTTCCTGTTAAACCACAGGTTGGAGTCATTACTTCTTTGTTCATGTGAACAATTTACTCTGCACCGTGCCATTTTACAGGCTTATTTAACTGTATTGCTCTGAAATATAAAAGGGAAAAATACAAAAAGTTTGAATCCAAGGGTGGCTGGATGATTGATTCATTGTTCTTTTGTAGGTACAAAGGCACAAACTGGCTTGGCAGTGAGGTAAGCACTAGCTATAGTATGTTCCCTTGGGGATCCAGTACATTTCTGAGAAAATGCTGAAGGAAGTGTCCTTTTGCAGAGGAGGGGAGATCTGGTATTGCTACAGTCAAATGCAGTGAGGAACTAAACTGCTTCCAAGGGCACTAACAGATGTGGTGGTTTTGTCATGTGATCGGCCACTGAAAGTGCTCTACAACTGTGCACTGACAGAAGTCCACAGCAGCAGAGTGCTTTAAAAATGCATGATCCTGTGACAGTATGAACTCTCATCATATGGAGTTTCAGATAAAGGTGCTCCAAAGCAGAGCACCTTCATTAACGTCTGTCAGCATGTGCTGGGAACAGGGCTGTCCAGCCCTGCTCCAGGCACTTTCTTCAGAATGGGAGAGGGGGAAGGGAGGGGCATGAGTTAAGTTGTCCAGCCAGTGCTGGACTGAGGTGCAGATGGATTGGAGCCCCTGGAGGTGGGAGGCTCCAATCCACACCCCCCCAATCCAAAGCAGGCTGGGGAAGCCTCAGAATGGACCTCCCCTCCTTCCTTCCCTGGCTCACATCTCGAGACAGTATGGGAACTTGGAGAGGTGGCTGGGGCTAGGGGACAGATGCTGAAGACATGCAGGCTCTCTCTCCAGATCAGCTCCAAAGTGGAGCTCGATCACACACCCTCCTGACCCAACAGTAGATGTTTGTTGGATCAGGTAGGTTGCTCTAACTCATTGCTCTTGCTGTAAAGCACCGGGAGTTAGACTAGGAGCTGCACATCCGTCAGCACCCTCAGTGGCCACATCTACATATGTGCTTAATAGTAGGCTAATCAGTAAACTAATTAATACTGCCATAATATAATACTTGCAGGGAAAGTACTATCTTATGGCAGGGTAATTAATGATGATAAAATGCACATGTAGATGCTGACTGGGCATATACTGCACCCAGTGAGCCCAGCCAGCAGGGGGCCAGACTGCTTGCCTGCTGTTTAGTCACATGGCTCCATACTTTCAGCATCTTTGTGCTCCAGCCAGCCCCTCCACTGCCTGATGCCACAACTCAGAGCCCAGGAGTGAATCCCATGCCTCCAACCCTGCTATAAGCACTGCCCTGGCTCAAACTGCTGCTGTCCTGGGTGCACGTGTAGCTGTGCACCTGGGAGTAATTTACTCTGGCTAAAACTGCTCTGGAGTTTATTGCTTTGAATTAATTGCATGTGTAGATGCACCTAGTGTGAGTAAAGGTGGTTTAGGGTGTATGTCACGAAACTGGCTTGTTGTTTATGATCATGAAGAACCTCAAATGGTATAAGCTGACTTGATATTGAAGGGTAATCACAAACTTACAACTACTGCAGATATCACCTTTTGCAGGATTCCCAGGCTTTCCAACAACAGATTCTCATTCAAACAAGAAAAATAACTGAATCACTCCTGGAATAAGTCAGAAAACTAGGAAAAAGTTTGGGTAACTGTTAATTAGTTGTGTGTATGTTGGAGTTTGCAGATCATCCATCCATAGGAAGGTCGCCTGTCTCTAGTATCTCTATAAAAATGCATACCCATGAAGAATAGCTAATGTGTCAGCTTTATATTTCTGTGCACCTTCTTTCCAGTAGAATCTGACTATCTGAAGAAGAAAGGCTCAGTTTCAATTCTCAGCCCTAGCACAGACTAGTTATGTAACCTTGGATAAGTCATGCAGGTTCAGATACACATAAAGATGTAGCAACTTAAAGTATGACTTCATTAGATTTATGCACCAAGTCCACAAGTACAGTTCACAAAACCTTGGGGTGCCCCTTAAACACCTACATATCTAAGTTTTCACCAGTAAAATATCTTTAAACACCTATTGCTCTGCTTCTGTACATGCCTTGAATTGGCAGCGCTGGCAGGTTGAGCATCTCAGTATTTATCTCATGACTAAGTTTCACTGGTCCTTGTCAGGTACCAACGTACATGCAGATCTGAGGGGCACACTGGCATATCAGTTCTGGGAAGTACACACATTGGAAAGACACTGTAAGTACATATACAGCTACCTCTGCTTTAGGCTTTTTGAATGTTGGAACCTAGCCATTGTCTGTGGTATGCAGAAGTTTGAAGTTTTTGCCTGCCTTTTCCTTCCTTTTTTTAGAATTGTCTTCTCCCCATCCTCTGCCTCTTTTTGAACAATAGTCTCAAAACAGAACACAAATTCAATAATACTTCAGTTCAGGTCAAACTTTTCAAATAGATGATATTCTAGTTTATTAAAAATTAGACAAATCACGCTCCCACAACCCTATATTATACATAAAATTGTCTAGGAGGATCAATTAAATGGGGAGTGAGAGACCATATTATGTAACTCAAAGTGCAAATATAACCAAATTACTTCATAAAAGCAAGATATGAATACGGCATATTTTCTAGAAACTTTCCTAAACTAATTTGTCACAGCAGAAGTGCGTGAGAATTTCAGTGGGATTCTGGCCAGAGATTTCTGACACATTACAACAGCAAGAATGCCTAGTTTATAAGATGTTTAGCATTTTCCCAACATAGCAAATAGAAGTTCACAACATACTGAAGCAGCTATAAAATTCTCTCACATGGCATGAGTCCAGCACTCAATGGTTTCTAGAGGTTTTATTTTTTATGCTAGTTTGGTGAGTTGTTTTAATTTAATCTCCAAATCCCTTGAAACAAAACAATTACTGAGTAGAAAAAAATGAGTTAATATTTCTCAAACATGATAAATAACTGCAGCCAATAAGAAAGTCCCTGAGACTGAGTTTTGTCTAAGCAGTATGTCTGGCTGACAACCACTTCTTTATATAACCGTCCGCTGATCCCCATTATGTTGCACATAGGACACATCTAAATGTTGCCTTATGGCACCGTTGCTACAGTGCCATGCATTAGTACTTCTTTTTGGAAGTACCCTAGCACAGCACAGTATTGG
Source organism: Crocodylus porosus (assembly GCF_001723895.1). Lineage (NCBI taxonomy): Eukaryota > Metazoa > Chordata > Crocodylia > Crocodylidae > Crocodylus > Crocodylus porosus. The sequence continues at coordinate 57,833,853 of NW_017728918.1, read as the reverse complement.
CAATTACTGAACCAGGTGTGTGGCGCACAGGTAAATTTTGCCACTAATTCACTGTAGCAGCCTGCTATACTCAAGAAGCACGCTGCTATGGTGACAGAGCTGGCAATCACGTGTCGATACATGTGATCACTACATCGCCACAGTGCATTTCTACATCACCACAGGGCCATGTGTAGATGCACCCATAGACAACAGAACCCTGACAGCAAAACTGACACATGCATTTAGAATATAACCCAACAAATTCATCCTAGTGTGGTGCTTAGTGGAAAAGTTATTAATATTAGCTGATCCTTAAGCAGGAATATCTGCACTAATGTAATTTGAAATAGTCAGCTAAGAAGAGGATCACTAATTAACTTGGCTTCTGAATCTATTTTCCAGGCATAGTTCATGATTTTTCCATTAAAACATTTGTCTAGGATCTTTTTTAAAAAAAAAAACAGAAAAAAAGAAAAAGAAATTGTGCCAATGCAAACACTGTGGGACTAATACATTTTATAAACATTTAAAACATGTTACTCTTGGCTGCAATTTGGATTTTCATAAACTGATAATTTTCTTAGTATAATAAAATTAGCTAATCTTTTAAAGCCAGCTTTATGTTTCAACACAGCGGAATTCTATACCCACTATACTCAGCTGCAGACAGAATATTATCTGCTTTTATGGATTCTAGGAAGGAATTTCATGGTCATTTAAAAAATCTAGCTTGAACACACTAACAAGAATGTAGACGCTAGGGTAACTGTTGTAGCTGACTTGTCTAAACTATTTTGTTTCCCCGCCTCTGAATTTCCATTGCTTTGGTATAAGATTATTGTTTTTTATGATCAGGTGCTTATTTTTACTTTTTTTCCAAATAGACATACTTGTCTATAACATCATTATTGGTTGTTGTAAAAATTATATTATCTAGGACTGTGACTGCAGTCACAGAGGGAAATTAACACTAGGAAAAAATGAATTCTTAAAGAGAAAAAAATGAATATTTTTATGCAAATCTATCAGCAACCCCTCCCCCCTGGGAATAACCTAGCCACCCTGCAGGGCCACCCCCTGGTCCCAGTTATGCTGTAGGGCCACAGCCCCCCTGCAGAGCCACAGCCCCCACCCCCCACGCAGGGCCCACAACTTACCCCCTGCAGCAGCATTGGGAGTGGGTTGCTCAGAACCCACTGCTACCAGCTCCCCCATGATGCAGAGTAGTCCTCAGTGGCTCAGAGCTGGTGCTGCCTGTGCTGTTCATCAGGGCCTGGCACCACTTGTGAGGACTGTGTGTCATGCTGAGCTAGGTCCTGCTGGCACTGGGGCCGCTTGCACCACTACGCTGGGCTGGTTCCATGGAAGTGGGGACAGTGCGCTGAGTGAAGCCAGGTCCTATTGCCATGGAACTGGCTTGGCCTGGCAGTGCGAACAGCCCCAGTGCTGGCAGAACCTGGCTTGGTTTGGTGTACTGTCCGTGCGCACCATGCCAGATCCTGCCTCCAGTGGCAGCACTGCTTGCCCCACGGTGCCTGTGGGGAGGCAGCTCAAGGCAGGACCTGGCCCAGCATGACTCGCTACTCCGGCTTTGCATTGGAACAGGGCACATGGCTCCTGTGCAGCCCTGGTTCAGATTGGGTTGGGTCAGACTGATGGGACACGTTTTCCATGAGGCTTAGGCATGCCTCATGAAAAAGGCACTCAGGTGTGCCTCAAAGTGTGCATTTCATGCTATGAGGTGCTCAGGTGTGCCTCATAGTGTGCATTTGCACAGGAGCCACACCTCCCGGAGCCGCACATCCTACTCTGGTGCAAAGCTAGATTAGTGAGACGCACCGGGCTGGGCCAGGGCAGGTCCCACTGCTGGCTCAGTTGCCATGCGTCGCCAGGTCTGCTGCAGCTGCTGCATGCTGCTGGCTCCATGCTCTGGCCACTTGCCTCCTCACCTTCTCACCAGCCCCACATGGGCTGATATGTCTTGGGCCCCATACACCCATAGGGATTACTCTGGGGCAGCCACATGCCTGCTCCCCCACTTGGTGGCTGTGGTGCTGCCAGCAGTAGGCAAGTGGGGCTATGTGGGGCTGTGACTCTGCTGCAGGCACAGTGGGCAGTGACGCAGTGCTGTGTGACCCAGGCTCTGTAGATGCTGAATGGACCTGGCCCGGCTCATCCAAGGTTTTGCACTAGTGGGCCAGGCTGCACCCATTCAGCACGTACGGAGCCTGGTTCGCAGAGCACCATGTCACTGCCCAGTGTGCCTGCAGCAGAGCCACAGCCACTCTGCCTGCAGCCACCAGCGCCACAGGGGTGGGGTGGGGGGGGGCATGTAGCAACCCCTGCTCGAGCCCCTCCATGTACCCACCCACTGGGACATCCCTCCTACCCCTGCTGCTCCCCACACCCCACAACATCCCTTTCCACTCCCCATAGCCCCCAACATCCCCTTCCACTCCTGACACTCCCCAACATCCCCGCGCCAGTCCCCATAGCCCCCGACAACCCCCTCCACTCCCAACATCTCTCTGTCAGTACTTTTCTTAAAAAAAATTAGGATTCATGCAGGGTATTGGGTAAGTAGGCCAGACTGGAATCAGAAAAGGAACAAAGCTCAGTTATTCACTACAGAGAAATAGCCCGAACAGAGAAAAAGTACCCAGCATCAATATTTTTAACCCAATGGTTTTCCTTATGGTGTAACTACTAGGCATTGGGAGTGATAGGGATAACTGCTCCAGGTGCTGACCTTGGAAGGGAGGAAGGGGATGAAAAAATGGCTGCTGCTAGTTAGTGCATGTTCACATTTACAATAGCAAACAGGAGGTCACTGCTTCTGTTTTGCCTTGGGTGTCCGGCTGCATCCCTTCACTTCACTGCTGGGTTTTCCCCTCCTTAATCATTCGTACTATTTTTGATCAAATATTTTCTAGTTGTGCTGGAGAATGTAGGATGCCATTTTCTCTGACAGATTCTTCCCAACTACATTCTGTGCATATCTATACGTGAAATTTACTTTATTTAGATGAGCAATGGGATGCAGATACATGTGTATCTGGTCTGCAAATGTTTCATTCCATCTGCCTGTGAGCCTGTATGAGTCCAATTTCTGCACAACTGTTGTTGCTGGAAAAAAGAGAAACGGCCCATATGCAATTTCTCTAGTAATATGCAATTCGTCTTCTTTCTGCTGCCAAAGTTACCACTCTGACTATACTCCTAGGCCCTCTGTACATTACAGGCATTGCACAATTAACTGGTTAATTGCACAGTTATCTTAAGATCAGCTACATGTGCAAAGTAGCTATCACATGATAAAAAGCCCCAACCAACTATAAAGTTAGACCTTGAAAATGTGTACTAATTGTATAGCTGGTTGCTACTGAGCTTTAATTTCACATGTAGCAAGGTCTTCCCTGTGGCTGGGAGCCCTGTCAATTAATGGGGCTCCCAGCAACAGGGATACACCTTGCCCAGTGTGAAACCCTCAAGCCCTGGGGATCATAGCTGTTGTAATTTGCAAGGCGTGGGGTGCGTGGAACCCCCAGTTCACATGGGGCTTTTGTGCAGCAGGGACCAAGAGTCCCACAACTACTTGGGTTCTTAGCCTTGGCTGCACCTCACAGGGCCAGTGTTCTCAGAGGCCCCAGTGCTCCCAGTCCCAGCTGTGCCTCACATGCAGCTGGGGTCAAGAACCCCACAACTGAAGGGGGTCTTGGTCCTGGCTGTGCATAGCCCCTGCAGCTGGAAGGCTCCTCAGCAAAGGGGGCTCCCAACCATGAGAGCCTGCTTCTTTCCAGTGCAGGGGAGCGCAGGATCAGGCTCCCGCTGCACCAGTAATAAGGCTCAATTAGATCTAATCTGAGATTCCACAATCATGTCTCCTAAAGTGCATGTGGCATTACAGGAGGTATGCTTGTGTGGATCATGCATTAGCTCCAATCACGCTTTTACTTGCACCTGTAGAGGAGACCTCAGACTCATAGTCACTCTTGCTTTCTGGAGCCCTCTCCAGCATGTGCACTGAGTGATATGGCTGGTTTCAGGGGCACATATATGGCAAAAAAATATTTATCTGGTAACTGAGAACTACTGATTCTACACCTGCTATAACACTCCAGAGTCTAGGCAACTTTCATAATTCCAACAAAACTTGAGTTTGTATGACACTTCTTTTGATGTACTCTGAAATAGGGAGTGTACTGTGTATACTGTAACAGGGAACCCCTGCCCCTGTAACAAGGGGGGCTTGAAAGGGTAGGAAGTCTGGATTGGGGAAAAAACCAGTTAGGAATATCAGTGCAGGTGGACCCAGCTCCAGAGTAATGAGGCCAGGGGGCTAATGGAGCAATCAGCTGCACCTGGTAACTGGGTGTGGGTGGACCCAGTCAGGTGGTGGGAAGGAGATGGGGTTGAGGGATTTATGTTGAACAGGGAGGCAAACTAGGGGAGCCAGGGTGGCAGGGAGAAGGTCTTTGGAGAATGTAGATGCCAGTGAAGATGGACAGGCATCCAAACTGTGCAGAGAAGCTGGGAGGAAGGCTCCTGAGAAAGTAAGGCCTGCAGGTAGTATTTACTCAGAGGGAGACTACTTGTTTTCTTTTGAAGGTGGTGCCGATCTTCAAGAAAGGGCGGAGAGTGGATCCGGCTAACTACAGGCCCATTAGCCTGACTTCTATCCTGGGGAAGATCTTAGAA
>NW_017728918.1:57808998-57828053 GCF_001723895.1 Crocodylus porosus | reverse complement strand
GAGGTCCCTTCCAGCCCTAATGTCTATGAAATCTATGAAATCTATGAAGTAGCAGGTTTGTGTTTTGGTTCAGTTTGGACTTGTGACCAGAGGACCAGATTGTGACTACAGGGGTGCCTGGATGCATCCCTTGTTACAGGGACCAGGAGACAGCCCCAAGCTTTGAAGCAGAAACTGGCATACTGAGGCTGAACCAGGGCTGAGGTCTTAATCCATGGGCCAAGGAGGAGTGTAACTAGAAAGTAACAAGGGGCCTAGGCTACATAGCCCAAGTCCCAACAAGCCCCCAGAAGAGCAAACCCTTAAAGGGGAGTGCTATACAGGGGACAGTTGGGCAAAGGACTCGGGTAGGGTGGCTGGCCTGATCAGATGGGGCAGGCTGCTACTGGTCCAAGAACCCATCCCCCCTTAATCCTGATAATAAACAACGTAAGTCATGGCAGGTGAGAAACAGGAGGTGCAAAGAGGCAAGGAAAAGGAGTAGACCTTATTGTATACCATGAATACATACTCTATGGAACCACAGGCCATGCAAAATGATGCATTAAATGACAAGCCACACCCATGTCAGAGGTCTAGAGAGAGTCTCTGCAATTATTGCTGTTGTATGTTATTTGCCATGTACAGAGATACATTTTAATAAAGTTCATTCAACAGTACAGACAGAGCAACTCTCCTTCCAGAGGGAAAAATATTTCTGTTTTCAAATTGTTTCCCACCCCTACCTTGTTTTCACACTTTCCCCATTTTTTCTTTCCCCTTCCCACCTCCCACATAATAGTCGGTAACAGGAGACTGATTGTGAGACAACTTTGAGTATGTTTTTGATTAGCTACTTTCCTTTTCCAGTCATTGCAGCTGCATTATTACCTTTTTGTTAAATGAGAGGCAAACAAAAACTTACAGCCAGAAGAAGTATTAGGGTGTCAATAAAGGTTTGAGTCGCCATTGGGTAAATAAACATCAGGTATAATTTAAAAAAAAATCTCAAGTGAACACCCTGCAAATTTAAGTTCAGTAAAAACTCCCTTTATCTCAAAAAAAAAAGTTCCTATACCCTTTAGCCTTGTTTATATTGAGAGAATTCATCTTATCTTATTGGAACTTAAGGGTCCTGCTGTCTGTTAAGGAATCTTACCCCTTTTATCTGGACTACTCCATGTCTAGTGTTAATAGGGTGGCCATCATAGAGGACATTCTGGTTTTCTGCTACTCTGTCCTCTGTTCTGTATGAAGCCTGATGCCTTTATGACCTCTATTTAAAATAGAGGCCATAAAGGCATTGGGTTTTGTATCCGTAGAGGACTGAGGACAAGCAGACTGTCTTCCATAATGCCCACCCTAAGTGTTAATCACATGTTAGTTGCTATCCTGGAGTTGGTTCAGAAGGCTAGCATCAAGTCTTAGCTGAATAGGACTGGTGCACTGAAGTACAGCATAAACAATTTAGTATCCAGTAGTCAAATATAGAGCAGATCACAGGATTTTAGACCTGTTCTAATTACTGTTTTAGTAAAACAGGAAAGAATGAGGCAAAGGAATCTGGCTTACAATAAGGACCCTTTGGGGTTTACTTAATTGGTATTAAAATATTTTTTTGCAGTGTGGGTGGTGTGAACCAAGAAGTAATTTGCTTCTAAAATATAGAAACAAACAATTATTCCTCTAAAGCAGTTATTCTCAAAATGGTGTGTCACAGCACCCTGGAGTGCCATGAGACTCTTTTAAAGGTGCTGTGGCGTGCAGCTCAATATTACCACTGTCAGGTTTGCAACCACCTAGACGTTTCACAAGATAAGCAAAAGGATTTGAAATACAAATCCATAAGTGTCAAAAATATTCTGACCTGCTGTGATCCTTCTTAGTTCTTTGCAACAGAAGAATCATTCTATTATCTTTCTATAATAAAACACAGAGTGAAAGCTAAGAGATGCCATTTTCTGAGGTGTGTCCTGAGCCTAACAAGGGTGCCTCATGTCTAAAGAGGTTGAGAAGCACTACTCTAAAGCAGTGGCACTTAAACTTTTGACTCTGTAGGCCAGATGAGTGGTGCAGGCATCTGTGGGTCAAACTGAGCCCTACACACCAGGATTAGGCCCCACATACTAGGATTGGGCCCCACACACCATGATCAAGTTCTGGGGCCCTGTGCCACCAGTGTCCAAACTAGTGCTGAGAGCTGCGCTATCCAACCTACGGGGCTTTCTACAGGTCCAGAAAGTTGGCAGAAAGGAAGCAGTGGCACTGCTCCCCACCCCCCATGGGGATCCCTGTGGGCTAGATGAGATGCCTCCAAAGGTGGATCTGGCCCACGGGCCAGGGTTTGAGTATTCCTCCTTTAAAGCATAATCCCTTGAGTACTTTTGCTATCCAGCCCACTGAAAGTTGGTTACACAGAGTGCTAGGTAAGAACCTGCTACCTCAGCCTTGAGCACTCAAGTTTAGACAGAATTTTTCACAACATATTCTCTAATTACAACCCTGGCAAGCTTATTAACCTTCTAATAATAGAAATTCTCAGAGATCATTCAAAAGCCTCTATAAACATCAGTTTACTATAACATACTTATTCTTTATAATTTATCCTATGTTTCCTAGTATCAATTAGGCAATTAGAATGCTTACACATTTGTTCACTATAGCAAAGTATGAGAGCAAGAATGTATACTGCCAAAATCAAGAGAAATAATGCTTAAGCAATACTTCTAAAACACAGAAGCCATCAGCAAAACTGCCAGAGAAGTGCTGTAGTCTTAATGCTGAAAGTGCAAAATCTTTAAAGGAAATCAGACTGAGGCTAGGGACAGATATTACATGCAAACCAGTATAAGTGACTGGAAACCGGTCTAAACTTAGAACAGAACAGAAGTTCAGTCCACATAACCTAATTTAAACGTGGTGGAACCTGGTCTAAAATACACCTGGATGGATGTAGCCTCAGATTAAATTGGTTTAGGTTAGACCAGTCTATTGAACTTCTGTGCCAGATCCCCTGCTGACTCGAGTTAGTTCAAACTCCCCTGACATTCCAGGATGCTTTGTGGCTCCCCAGCAATCCCCCTTTGCAGGGAAGGTAGGCTAGCATCAGCCAACATCTCTTTTGCTCTATCTGCTTTGCTCTTTTGCTCAGTCTGCTCTGGCCAAGCACTGGGCTGACCCCTGACCCTGGGCTGTCAAACAGCCAAGGCAGCAAAGCTTCTGGTTCCCATCCCTGCATCTCAGCATGTAGTGGGGGGAGGGAAGGTGGGGGGGGCAGAGGTCCCCACTCTGGCCCCTGCAACCCAGCCAGAACTACGGAGGGGAGCATATAACAGGGGCTTTCTCCCCTCTCCTGCTGCAACTGGCCTAGCATGGCTTTATTCCCCAGCCCTGCCCCCTGCCAGCTGGGAGGGGGAAAGGGGGCCCTGATCAATCTGCCAAGCAGAGGTCCCTGACGAGTCTGCCAAAAGCTGGCAGGGGGCAGATTTGGGAAATAAAGCCATGCTGGGCCAATCAGTGTGGGGGGGGGGAAAGCACCACTGGTTGTCACAGCGATTGGAACTGGAGTGGGGGCAGGGAGGGTGGGGAGGCTGGAGCCTCCACTTTCTCCTGCTTCCCCACTAGCCGCTGACAGCTGGCAAAGGGCTGGGCTGGAGAATGAAGCTGCACTGAGCCAGTCAGCAGAGAAAGGGAGAAAATTCCCTGCCATGCACCTCCCTAGCGATTCTGGCTGGGACAGGGGTGCTGGGGCAGGGGCGATGTCCTCCACTTCCCCCCTTGTCCGCACCCCACTGCCACTGGCAGCTGGGCAGGGTGGGCTGGTGATGGGAAAGATTCTCTGTTGCCTTCCCTGTGCCCAACAGCAGGGAGTTGGCAGCATGTGCCCAGCAGTCAGGTGTGGCCTACCAATTGGCTGCTTTTGGCTGCTTCCACCAGTGTCCACCATGCTGGGAGGTGTGTAGGAACGCTCCCAGCCTGCTGACTTCGGCCAGTGCAGACATCCTGTGGCCCCCCCCACCAATGGGAGAATGTGAATTCTGTTTGCTCTCCATCTATTCTTCACAGCTTAGAGAAACCTGTGAAGGTTTGACCGGTTCTGCCATGGGCTTTTTCAACATCCGCTCCCAGCCTGGGAATAAACCTCACTGTAATAAATGAAAGTTGGAGTTTGCTTCTTCATTTTTGTTTGCTTTGGCCACGTGGAAAGAGGTGGGCAGACAGCATGTGGAAAAGATGTGTCCAACACAGGCTTAGAAGCAGCTCATGCAGTAAATGTTCAAAATACTATTTAACATTTCTAGAAAGTTTCCCTTTTTCAAATTTTACAAGTGCTTACTGTGTAAACATTAACTAATTACTATACATGGTGCTTCTGGGATCCCCTTTTATAGATGAGGAAACAAGGCACAGGGAAATGAATGGACTTGCCCAAGGCTAGACACAGAGTTACTGGCAGAACTGATGACAACTGTGCAGTTCCTGCCTCTTGGTTGGCTCCACTAGACCGTATGTGCATTTGATACTTCCCTGAAAGTCAGAGTCCTGTTCCCAGTGCCACGCAGTAGGTGAGAGGAGTAAAAGAGTTGGTCCAGAGAAGAAAGTTATAGCCAAATGTTGAGTTCACAGCCAAATGTTAGGTTCAGTCTGGGCAGAGACACTAAGTAAGGCAAATGGAACATGGTTTTTTTTGTTTTTTTTTTTAATATAACACCAGGGGAAGAAATAAATGTGATGAGGTGACTTAGAGTGAGGGATCCAAGCAACAGGATGACAATAAAATAAAATACCAGAGCACTGCTTTTCCTTTGTACCATTCATAGGAAAACCTTAATAGAATTTACTCAAAGGACAATTTATACTCTCTAAAAGACAGAGTCAATCCTAACCATTTTAGATATGGATTGTGTAAGCATACCCTGTATATCCATCAGATGTGCTCAGCCCTTGCTGCTGGATGGAGATGCATCAGCATATTCTCACATTACGTTCATGTCTGTTGTCATCACTAAAATCTCAACAAAGCAATACGATGAAAAATTCAAAATTCATTCTGTAAATGTATGGTATGAAAAGTGAGAAAGCAGCAGCAAAGGATTCTTGGATTCTTTCCTAATGAGGCTTTCAACTAAGCATGTCCAACATATTTCCTCTTAAAAAGTTTGCATGCATTCAGTGCTTTCTTTGTGATGTATTAGGGAGGAAGCAGATGAAGCACTTTACAGTAAATGTTGGTCGTTTGGCATTTGAAAAGAAAGTATAAGAGAAATATTATGAATAACGATATATACATACACATACTATAGTTATCATTTTGTGGTGGTTTTCTACTTCTGACTTAATTAGAGTTTCACTTTGCTGGGACTGTTTTTATGCACAGATTTTATGTTCTGATTTTCTTTTATCTGAGGAAAGGAAAAGTGAGGGAAATACTGACAGTGGTTAATGTATCTGCCAGTGCCATTTTACACACGTTGTGTTTCCTGTGAAACCAGTCCTGGGCTTGTGCCATGCTGCAGCTTGAAAAATGTGCTGCCTGGTAGATCTCCCCACATAAACTGCAACTGTCACTTTTTTTCAGCCTCCATCACTGAAACTGAACCAATGCTGGCAGAAGATCACAAACTGCACTTAAGCAAAATTTATTCATTGTGCTTCCATTTTCCATAGTTCTGGCCAAGAAAAGGGCTTTGTGAACCCCTCTTCCCTCCTCCAGTTTCATCCTCTCTCTCTTTTACCCTGTTCCCTCAGTGCTATTACTTTAATTCTATTTCCTTTCTCTTTTTCCCAACCTCACTCTGGATCACATCTCATTTCACTCATGTGGCTGCTGTGCCCCAAATGCCCCTATCAGTTTTCCTCCAATAGTTACGATATCCATTAAACTCCATTATCTTTTTACTTAGCCCTCCCTTATTTGTTATGTTGATTTACTATTACACATTTGCAGGAATGCTTGAATACCTTTACTCTTTGTATTCTCTGCATCTTCTGTTTCTATAGCCCACTTGTTTTGTTTTTAACTTGCAACAAATTGGGAAAATAGTTGTTTGTTTATATTTGAACCTCAATCAGATTTTCTTGCATAATAGCTACCTCACGGGTAGAAGAATGAGATCCCTTGGTTATAGTTCATTTTCGATTCAGCACAGCAAGAAGATAAAATATACGTTTCTAATAAATGCAGCATTCAGAATATATGCATGATCTGTTTTATCATAAAACTGAAACCTCAGTGATATGTAAGATTAAGCTGAATTAATCTATACCTACCATGTACCACACCATTCATTTGGAAAAATAAATGTGAATAGTTCATTTGATGGAGATTTAGTGATGACAGCAAACAAACTCTTTCCATATCCCCTCTGACTTCTGAAATCTGGACTATTCTATAATGACTCAGTGCTATACCCTATTCACATGCACTTCAAATCTCAGAGAAGTTCCTTTAATCTCAAAAACTCCAATTGCTTAGGCTTTTACAAATAAACATCTTTAAAGATAGTGGAGACACATTTGTGTGCACTAAGTAAATCCAGATGCAAAGAGGAATTTTCTGTGATTGCTTGAAATTCATGGTGCTATATAAAAATATTAATTTTTTAAATGTAGAATTATGAGAGAGTCTATTCAGTGAAAAACACTTTTACCAGGGTGATACCATTTTTTTTTTATGTCGCTGGAACAGGTTAAATTCTGTATTCAGTGTCGCTGATTTCACTATGGCTTCATAGACGTTATAGGGTGTTGCAAATATTCAGTGTGAGAGACAGTAGACTTTCCTTGCATCTTTGACTAGTCAATTTACTTTTCAGATATAACAAAAGGCCCATATCAGTGTCCAAAATGATGGTGAAATCCTGAAAATGGTACTATAAAGCTGAGGTGGAATAACGGCATGAAAAGGTAGAACTAGTGCCAGCATTTCATCCGTTTAAAAATTAAACTCCGAGGCTGAGAACTGTCATGATGTGGTGCTTTAAATAGATTAAACAGAAAACTATTAAGGATACTTGTCCAAAAATGATCCATTAGTAACCTTCCTGTATACCACAGCTCTGAGGGTCACTATAATCACTTTTTCCTTGGTAGAGTGTGCATTCTAATCGCACTGTAACACTTGAAAAGGAAAAAGAAAAAGTCCAAGCTAACTGCCACACAATGCGCAAGTGGTATTTTTAGAAATACGAACAAAAAAAAAAAGAGAGAGTAAAGAATAAAGGAAGAAAGCCAGCGCTGGAAACTAAGTACACATAAATTAGTGATACTTTAATGCTCTCTGTCATAACCAATTTAGGTTTGATATGACAGGGTTAGTTTCTGGGCATACTGCATAAAAGGAATATATACAACATGAACTGTCATCCACCATCACTGTTGGAAACAATGTGCAGACTGACAGTGAGTTTTCTGGGGAAAGGATCAGGTTCTTGTACAGGAGCACTGATAAACCATTTTATAACATGAGGTTTGTACTTTGCAAGTTCCTTCTATCTGAGGATCCACTTGCTTAGGACCACAAATAATTAAGGCTCTTAAGCACTCAGTGGAATATTACCACCTCCTTTACCAGATCAGGAAACTAAGACTTATAGCAGCTTGCTTGCTCACAGTCTCTCAGAAATGTGTGGCCCAGGTAAAGAAAAAATCAAATAGGTCTCTGGTTCCCATCTCTGTGTTCTTTCTAAGAACATCCTGCCTTTCTAGTAATGACAACAACAATAGCAACACCAACTCTATAACAACAACAATAGTAACCCCAGTTAGGATGAAAATGTATCTAGCCACAGTTAATTTCAGACAGGATATAATCATGTTTGACCTGCTATCATTGTCTAATTTCCCTTAGCTGTGCATCTTTGAGCAAACACTTCAAGGACATCATACAATGATACTTATGCTACTTAATTTGATCTATAGCATACGGCATTGCAGACTTCTCTTTGACACTACTGTTGATACATAAGGGGCATGTCTACACGTGCAATTCATGTGACTGAATAAACTTCAGTGCAATTTGAGCTGGAGTAAACTAACTTGGACATCACCGTCTACACATGGGTTTAAGCACAATAATTTACTCCACCATCAGGTAGTACTTGTGTCTGATGGAACTATCTAACTGCACAGTAAATTAGTCTACACCAGCCTAATTGCTACGCACTTGTAGATGGTGACACTTTACTGTGGAGCAAATTAGACTACTGTGCAGTAACGCACACATGTAGATGCACCCAAGAAAAATAAATCAATGAAGGAGGAAAGGTATTAATGAATCAATACAGAAAAGAGCATGAGGTTTGTAAACTCAAGCTTGCTTATAGGGCTTGTGACAATACTCCACTTAACACTTCAGTTACATTACTGTATAGCTGGGTGACTGTTATGTGGCAAGTTCAACTATACTATAAAAGGTACAGTAGAATATAGTCTTGTTAATGCTTTTGTGACCATTGATATTGATAGTTTGGTGACTGCTTACTTGTTAAAGCAGGTATGTTATAGTAGTAGTTTTATTCTTTCTAGAAGGAATAGTTTAGGATGGAGTAGTCTTATATTCTATAGAACCACATTCAGTGACAAGTTTATACATTATACATCAAACTTGGCAGAAACATCACACTGGGCTTGTCATTTCGTGTACAATAATATATTGAACAGTGAGGCATGATCAGATGCAACCTATTCAGCAAAGTGTCATATAGTTCTTCAGCTCAAAGACCAATTACATTCTCAAACAACAGATTGCAAAGACGCTTGAATATTAAATGAAATTGATTTTGCAGTTAACTTTTTAAGGAAATGATAACCTTTATAATTATGGGTACATACAAGTGTTACATTTAGAGTACCCTAGCCAGGGTTAGGGTACTCTAAGTGGTCCAGAGTTCAGGTGTTCACAGGGCTTAGGTCACCCTAAAAATGGTGCATTGATCTAAAATTAGTTTTCATTTGCTATCAACTAACTTTAGATTGGCAAGGAGTTAACCTGGCCTAATGTATGCTTGCAAATATTCACAGCACAACCCTGAGGTTGGGAAAGCCCAGCCACTCTGCACAGCCCTGGGGCTGTGCTGTTTTTTAGCCCCCTACCTTGACCAGCTCACCCCTGGATTCACGCCTTAGGGATTCCCCCTCACTTCTCCATAACTTACTTGCCTCTGGCTTCTGTCAAGTGGTGAATGCTTGCGTGCATGGACCCCAGATCAGGTTTAGACAGCTTAAACTAAGCCACCTAAATCTCAGCTGGATCCTGCAAATGCTTTTCTGCACACTAAGTCCATGTCCATGTCCAGATGAGTGCAGCCATTTGTTTCCCTGGGGATGCGTGTGCCACGTGTGCTCTAGCACACAGCAGGTTTCCCCAGGTGGAGTAGGGGAGGCTGGGGCCATCAACTGTGCAGGCCCCATCAGCCTTACCTTGGATTGTGGGGGCCTCAGGGAGCTGCACCCATGGCACTCCTGCAGCTGTGAGCCTGGCCAGCAGCCAGAGTGTTTTGGGTGGCACACGCTGCCACCAGGTGTGTTGCCCCACTTTTTGTTGGCATGGGTTTTTTTGATCCCAGGATCTCCTGGGATCAAAAGACCCCTTGTGCTGCAAGGTAAGGCCTGCCTGCATGTATGGTGTGTGGTGCTGCAGACGGATCTGCGGCACCACATACCACACGTCTGTGCTTATTTGAATGTGGCCTAAGTGTCGAAGTAAAGGGATCATGCAAAAATCTAGAGTCTTGAGATTTTGTCTAAGTTGCTTATCAAAAATAGCATTAATTTACTAACAATGGTGACAGCTGTAAGCATAACTGCCAGCATAACGTGGAAAACATTGAGGTGAAATAAGTGGCCATAGTGTTCCTCAGTGTTTCTCAAACATGAAATACTGGGTAGAAAATGAGAATAATTTGTATTTGTAGCAGAAGAACAAACATCTGGTGGACTAAGGAGGAAGCTTCTTGAGAGCTTGAAGGCTAAGAAACTCTGCAGTTATGAAATCAAATTAATTTACACAAAAATAAATTTACTTGTGCTGGTCTTAGGATCTACTTTGTTTCTACTGATTCCACTGGCAACACTCCTATTGATTTCAGTGAGACCTTTATCAGGATATGTCTACATGGGGACACTCAGGAAAGTTAAGGTGAATGAACTAAAGAGCAGTTAGTTAACTGGCAAAATGAAACCCTTGAGTGGATGATGTCATTCAGAAGTAAAATGGCCTTGATTCATTTTAACTTACTCATTTTCTAACACTCTTAGACAATTTTCAATTCACATTTTTCATTAATTCAGCTTAAATTTCTAGAGTGTCCTCTCAGACAAATGCTCAGAGAAGCTGACTATGATTTGAAATCACCAGAAAGAAAAGCCTGCAGTCAATCAACTCCCTCTTCATTCTGTTGTCACTGAAAGAAAGAAGCTGCAGATGTCTCTCTCCGTAATGCTGCATTTGTCTGCCCTGTGAGGCATGTCTATGCCAGGATGTTGAAGAAAATTAAGATGACTTTACTAAAAGTGAGAAGTGAAAGTGCATTAGCTTAAATATACCAGTCCCCTGGGATGTGTTCTGTGATTCACAAGCAACCTTAGGCCACATTATTTTCCAAGGAGAGCACCACACTGGAGTTTAATGTACTTTAACTAATGTACTGTCACTCACCAACCTTAGTTAACTGGCAAAGCTATACCAGCAAAAGTCTTGTTATAGATAAATTCATGCCAGCAAAGAAATGGTTTTGTCAGTATAGTTTATTTCATTTGTGGAGCTAGGATTTGCAGCAAAAAGATTGTTTTTGCAAATAGAAGCATCATCTCAACTAGGAGGGTTTGCTAGTACAGCTAGACTGGCAAATACCTCCTGGAATAGATAAGGTTGAAACATAACATAGGATTGAAATACTTGAATACAATTTAAGGGCTCAGTTGTGGTCTTCTCAACCCAAGCTATGGCATAGGAAGTGAGATGCAGCAGGTTAGGAACATACCAAGTGCTGATACAGGCAGAATGATTCTCTGGCTTCAAGGGAAAGCTGCTCTGGAGAGGAAAATACTAATCAATTTAAAAAAGACAGAGTACTTTCTCCCATGAATTCTGATTCCCAGGGGTTGACAGCAGGTGGAAGCACCATAGTTTCTACTGCATGATCCGCACAATCTCCCTTCCTGCCATACATGTGTGGTGCACCCCCACAGCGGAAAGCCACATCAGCTGAAGGGGCTCAGAGCTGGTACTTGCTGGTGCAGGAGGAGCCTGGGATTGTGATCCTGGGCTCTCTCTGCACTGGCAATAAGGCATGACAGGAATTGATACTTGATCCTGCAGTCATGCATCCTGCCATGCATGTGTGGCACGTTAGGAAGTGAGGTTGTGTGGATCATGCATCAGATCCCATTGCGCCTTTTCCTGTGCAACTGGCACAGCCTGAGTGTATTTTACTGTAGATCCCAAAGTATTCCAGTTATGTTTAAATCCACTTCATATGCAGCTTTCTTTCTCAAATTAATATTATTGGTAAGAGCTAGGTAAAGCATAGACTTTCTGTTGATATTTATCTCAAATACTTTCACTGAATTATGTGGAATGCTGAAAGCTAGAAGCAGAGACCAGAAATCCAGGCTATTGGCTGAGATCAGAACAGTCCTTAGAGGGAAAGAACAGAATCAGAGGTGCATAAAGGCTTGATTCTGGGGGAAAAGACAGTTGGGAAGGAAGCTGGATGCTGTTCTGACCTGTTAATGTATGTTGAGCCCTGGTTACAGGTTACAAGCTCACTGTTGCTGTTTCAGACATCTGAATAGCATGTGTAGCATCTTTTGGCAGCCTTCAATCCAGAGCTCCAGCAGTGATTGTTTGATGGGCGTTTGCTGTTTTGATCTGCCTTACTGCTTATTTTGCTGCCTGCAGTGTCATCATCTCCCCCATCTCTTGCATTACCTCAGCCAGCTGTCTAGCCATCTCTTATTCTCACTCATTACTTGCTGTGTTGGAAGTCGCAACGTGCAGTACTACACACTGTTCCAAAAGTCCCTTAACCAGGATTTTCATACATACACAACACATTTTCTTCCTTTGTATTTCCTGGTTCTTTTCTAATCCATCTCTCCTCCCTCCCCCACGCTACACCCTTTGCTTATTTACAGCCACACTTTCACTATTCACAGTCATAAAGGGTGCATCAACTGGCCTTATTTCTTCTGCATAAATTTCTACTTAGTGGGTTTTGATTCTTACTCATCACCAACAATATCTGTTAACAAAATACCTTCTTAAAGGGAAGAGGTGCTGTGCAAACATTTCTTATTAAAATGCATGCCCCCTCCATCATAGTTAAGGTTAATGTTATTTTCCTAATTCATAAGCCAGATGGCAAAACCTGCCTTAACATCTCCAAAAATAACTCATCCTTCCAATATATATTATGCTATATGTCATCCTGAGGTAGAATTGTTCTGGGGGAAAACTACCTAAAAGGACATTCTAACATGGTGGGGTATAAAAAGTCTCTCTGCCAATGACTCTTTGAAACTGTTCTGACTTTTTCTAGGGCTCATTATATTTCCCAAACAGCCTGGGCCTAGAAACTCCACTTTTTCTGATTTTGAAAAAGACTTTTAATATTTCTGACAGGCTGGATGAGGAACCACAAAAGTATATGATAAAAAGAGCCTGTGATGTGAGTTATGTAACACTCAGAGAAGTAGGCAGGGAGAAGTTAAACAAGGCATGATGTACACAACATGGTTTGTTAATGAAAGTTACTTTTGGCTGAAGCTAGCAAATGTCTACACACAAATTTGATGCAAGCTGCAAAATCATAGCCTGTCACTTGAGTAAAACCATGTTTCTAAATGCTGCAAGCCCTCACCTGACATATGGCTACCATCAAAATGCCAGCCTAGGCACGCTGGCAATATCAGCAGCAATAAAATGAAGAAAAGGTCTAGTGACAAAATTTGTTTATGTGGCCATGACCTAAGAGTAAATATGGTTAGAAACTGGGGAGGAACTGAAAAAGCACCTCAAGTCCCTTATACCAAGAGACTATTGTCTTTACAAAAGACATATATTAAATAAAGACCCTTTGTTCCCCTCGTATACCAGACATATGCCAAAAGCAAAATTTTGCAGAGGTGCATCCACCTTAAGTAACAAGCAAGCTGTAATAATCACTTCTTTTTTTTGCCTTGTTCCCTTCTCTGTTTTTGGTTTCTTGATTCTGTGTCATGTCACAGAGAGCTGTACACACAGCAACACAAAGAATCATGTTACATCTTTTTAAGATTTAATATTGATTCTGTACTTCAGAACAGAGATGGAGGTGGGTTACCAAGCACAAATGCAGAAGAGCTATAGTCTAGGATGGAGCAAGTAGAAGGGAGGCAGTGAGGGGAATCTGAGGACCCAGAATGGAGTTAAGCTCTGAAGAATGGAAAAATGACAGGTAGACAGGAGACTGATGAAGCACAGAAGTGGGGAAAAAGGAAGGAGCTCAGGCAAAATAAAGGAGGGTCATGGAAGGGGTCTGGGGATCAAGGAGGGACAAAAGATAAAAGATGAAAAGTCTTTATTCTCTGTACATTTTTTAAATGTTTAATTTCTTTGGACAAAAACTTTCAGCATCTAAGCTTTCAAGTGCAGACAAAAGCCTTTGTCTCTTTATATACTTCTCTTCACCCTCTCACACCTCATAAGCATATACTGCACATCACCCCTTTTCCCAAGCCTACTTCTCTTAGGTGCTATATCCTGCAGAAGGGGACTTTGGTGACCACTGATGGTCTGCGAGATCAGATAAGCACCATCTCAACAGGGAAAAGGTGAAAATCATAGACAAGAATGTTGCATAATGAAAAGTAATTTGAAAAGGAAATGTTTCACTGAGTCTGGCTGATGTCAACCAAAAATGAAAGACAGATTGTAGTATTTGGGGAGTTTGTAACCAGAACTATCTATTATATTGTTTGGGTAGAATTATTTATCTTCCCTGAAAATTAATATTGCTCACAAATTTGGTATTTGAAAGGAGACATGCTGGAAGGATAATTAATAAGCATCACAATTTGCTTACTATATACCAGTTTGTAAGACTGCTGAGATAGCTATGTTTTGTTATTTAAGTGCTGCTTAAGTACTTAGCCTGCTCCTGATTTTTTTTAAATTTATCATTGAGCACTAATTTCAAAATATAATTAACTCAAAAGATGCCAAAACATATATTTGATCTGCTCTTTGCATACAAATTGATGTTTCCTTAAGCATTGTCCACTTCAGCTCTTCACTTCTGTTTTTATTTAACTAAGATTCTGGCACTACCAAGTGTATAATATACCAGTTCTGTAGAATTCTGTGGGTGTGCTGACTCTAAGGATAAAATTTCTTCCTCAGGAAGGTGGAGCACCTTATCATCAATGAGTCTAATTTCAAAAAGGCTAGGGAAAAATCAGGATTTAGCAGAAAACAGACCATTCCTTTATGTAGGAATACTGCACACATATGCACCAATGGTGAAACAACAGAGGACCTTTTTAAGTTGTTTGAGAATTCTGATATTCTCTGCCACCATATTATCAAATTTCTCACCTACCCATGTACCCTCAGTGGTTAATGATTAAGAATAGGTTTATAGCATCTTTCTGCTTAAAAATTCAAAACTTGGATGTACAAACCAAAGCACACAACCTCATTTTAGAGAAAAAAATACTTAATTTAAACCTTAACATGAATAGAACTGTGAAGCCAAGGACTGAGAGAGATGAATGCAGCAGGGATAACTTATTCCACGAAACTTAGAAGCAATTTTATAGCGGTATTTTGTACTCCCACTGAGGGTGTCACCTGCTGATGGACTGTTTGGTTTCCTAGACGTTATTATATTTGGCTCTTCTGTTGATTTCAAAGGAATTTGCATTCTCAGTCTATTTAAAAATAAGACTATCTGTGACTTCCACGTGAAAGTACAGATTGTTTTAGAGGGTGTTTCCTGATGCCCAGGCTGTGACTGCCAAATATGCAAACTAGTCTTGAAGCCACGTATATTCCAATTGCAATGCTAAGCTCCTGGTGCAAACTCCTAGGCATTGCCTACACACATCTAAAATAGCACAAGCCTTTTAAAAAAATTAAATTGGGCTACAACCAGAATAGCTATGATAAGTATACATTTCATAAGCATTATTTTTAATAGGATGGAACACTGGGAACTGTCATTAGAAAAGTCTCATTATTTAGCCTATCAAAACACAAAGTGCGGTATTATATGTTACTTCCTTCACATAATGTTGCCTATTTGCATATTATAGCGTTACTGTATAAGCAGCATGGGGAAATCCAAAAGGAATGCAAGGAAAATTGAAAGGTTCAGTCTCAGCTAAATTGGGACTGTACTGTCATTCTATTACAAAAAGAGACATCATATGATGAATGATAACAATATATTTTAATGGAACAGTTAAAAGTATTACAGCAGCTCTCAACAGCACTAATAAAAGAAAACATTATTGTTATTGCATACAAAAATATCTCTTTGTTCCTTCTGTTGGTTTGCACATTTATCATTTGCTTATAAATACGAAACATGATAATATGATTAAAATACGAGACAAAATACTATATTATTGCTTCATTGCTGGTGGGTGAATAATTGGAGGTGATTTGTATTCATGTTGTCTATTCAAATTCAAGTCCATTTTAATTTTTGTGGATCTTTCATGTTGCAGTGGGTATACTCAATAACAATATACTTTCCACAGTGACAGTATAAAACTATTATTTTTACATGTTTTTAAGGTTAAATAACCACTTAGCAAAATTTCAGGGAATCCTACTGCAATGTAACGAAACTATGGAAAATACTGAAAATGCCATGTTTTTGCACTCTTGCATTTCCCTATTTTTATTAAAATATCATTCTGATGATATAAGTATTAATGCACCAAAACTTTGTTTTGAGACAGAGCTCTTCTAATTATCAACAAGGTAAGGAAATAAAAAAATAAAACATTTAACAACATACATTCTCTGCCAATCTACTCAGAAGTGTATAGTTTATCAGCCATTGCTGTCATACACAAAATATATACTGTCTCCCTTGTCGTCTTCTGCAAACACTTTATCAGATTATAGTCTCTGAACATGGGCAGTTGTGGATGTTTTGTGCAGTAATAGGATATGTTGGTAGAGGATGCTAAAAGATTGTAAAAAGAAGGATAGGTAAGGGGATGATTAGCTGTGCTAGTCTGCAGGGCAGGGTAGAACCAGTTTCATTGTCAGGGATATTGTTTCTTATGGCTTGTAATCCATCTTCCTGGGGGGATGTTGGGGTGCGGAGAGGTGACATGGGTGGATTTAAGAGTTTTAAAATGTGGGTGTGAAAGATGCTGACACTGGTGCTGCAGTGGTGGCTGCAGCCAACCCCCTCCCTTCTGCAGTGGCCGCAGTTGCCAGGGACTTTGAGTCTGCAAATCAGGTATGATTCCCCTGCCTGCCCAGCTCTCAGCAGCCCCTATCCCTTGGGACTCAGCAGTATTTTCTGCCCCCTTCCATTCCCCCTCTCAAGCAAGTTTTGCCTAGGGTTGTCACTGGGAAAATGGATCCACCCAATGCTGCCTCTGTCTCCAGCTGACCCAGGAGCAGGAGGAGCCCTTGGGCTGCTCTTGCCCCACTGTAGCCAGGGGCTTTTGCAAGTGGCAGCGTAGGACAATGGGCTCATCTGTCACCTCTGCAAGATGGGCAGTGGTTCGTGGGTCTCCCCAACAGAGGCTTCTCCTGCTTGTCTGGTCCCCCTGGTATCCCCTGATGGGCAGCAACAGGGGCCTGACCAACCCCATCATCATCCCCAGCCCAGCCTGCCCCTCCCCACCAGTAGCCACTCCCTGTATCTGGAAGCTCTGGGCCAGTGTGGGGAAACCCAGGGGAGGGGACAGTGAACAGGCACAGGGAGCTGCTGCTGAGCCCAACGCCTCAGGCAGCTGCTTCTCGTAGTCCTTGCCTTGAGTAGGCAGGAGTAGGCTAGAGCTCCCCTGGACATTGGTGGTGGTGGCAGGTCTGCCCTTCCTCACCTGCTCCCTACATAGTTTGCCCCAAGATATCCCACATCAACCCTGGCTCCAGATGTACCTCTGCGGTTTGCAGTCTTTGGGAAATAGAGCCACTGGCAGGGGTGCTGGACTCGCCCTCAAGATGTCACATCCATGGTAGTGAATACCATGTTTGCTGCAAGGTTGTCAATGGAGCCTAGCTTCTTTAGGAAATCTTTGGTGTCCTTCAAATAACTGGCAGGTCCAATGGAAGCCTTTTGTAAAAACACATCAGGGTTGTTTTGGGGATTGACAAGAGTCACTTCTATGTAGTTGTCCCTAGTAATGTCTCTAATGGCCAAAAGCTCCCTAACTGATACAAATGTCAAAATGCACAAAGATAAAGATACGGACATTTTTGTTGTATGAAAGAAGAGTTGTTTTTAAGGCTCAAATAACCAACCTCAAACAATGTCTCTCAAATAAAACAAAGGCTCGTATAACCAACCTTAAACAATGCCTCTCAAGTCTATTCTCAGATCCAGATGTCAGCTGTGACCTCTCATTAACACAGGACCACATCATCTCTGGACCAAACAACATGGATTATAACATCGAAGTTTCATTCTCCTGCTCTTCTACTAACACCATCACCTTCTTATAGTGACCCTCTGTTGTCTACATTGGACAGACAGAATAATTCCTACACGAAAGAAAGAATGAATATGGATTTGGCATCAATTCTAGAAAGACTCTCAAGCCTGTGGTGGAATACTTTAACCTCCCTGGGCATTCTATCACTGACCTCAGAGGAGCTGGTCTTAAACAACAAAACTTTAAAACCAACTTAAATGGAAAACTGCAGAACAAGAAATCATCTACAGACTGGACTATGTTGACTATAGTCTCAACAGATTTTAGATTCTTATCCCATTACTAGCTTTTAATGGTTATGTCCCTCAGTGGATTAACTGCTTATTTTATCACACTGATTTCTTCAACCTACCTTCACCTCTCTCAGCAATGCTTCCTCCCCTATCCTTTCCTTCTCCTTTCCCTGTCCTTTATATTTAAATTACTTTATTTCTTTCTATTTAGTGCTCATGCTCACTTCACTCTGATATGCTGTAATTACAAGTCTGAAGGAGTGTGCTATTTAGCAGACTGCAGCAGACTCTAGCATCACATGTATCACTGTCCCTGCACTGAAAAATGGTAGTGGGGACCCTTTAACTAAGGCTCATTTGATGAACTTTAGTTAAAGCGCTCCTACCACCATTTTTCAGTGCCGGCACGCTGATACACATGCCGCTCTGGGCGCTTTAGTTAGAACAGTTCTCAGAGCTGCTCTAATTAAAGTGTCTCTACTACCAGAGCATGTGTATAAACACCCTAAGGTGCCACTTGCCCTGCCCTCTGCTTAAAGGAAGTGATGGAAGGCTGGAATTCCTAATGGAGGCAATATAGAGTTGAATAAGGAAGGTAGTGAAGCTAGGCCACTTTTGATCATTTTCTTGCAAAGGATACTGTTGGGAGAATTGAGTAATATCTCCTACAGCATTCTGAAGTAAAAAAAAAAGAAACAATAGGGTCTTTAAAGCAGGGAGCATATCTGAGTCAGTCAATGCCTACATTAATGTACCTTGAACTCTTATTGGGACCTTTGACTATTATTTCAGTACACAAAATGGGGTTTATTTTTTCAATGCATAACTTTATATTTGTATGAACTCTCTTGTAACTGGGAAAGCTAGCAATTCTCAGCCATGGAGCAGACTTCTTTTTGGGAGTTTCCTTTTTTGGGAAAAAGGTTGGGAAAAATGGCAAATTGTAAAAGGCTGATCGATTTACTTCTTAGCTCAGTCTGTTGTAGAACCAGAATTCCCAGCCTTAAGAAGGTTAATTGTTTTGAAGACTGCTATTTTCTGATTAATTAGGTCCTAATCCTACAAATTACTGTAATCATTATACTCTAATAAGTCCATAGCTAATTTCGATTTTGTGGCTCCCCCCCCTCGGGCCCCGGGAGAGACACGCCTGGGCCAGGGGTTAGCGAGGAGTTA
>NW_017728918.1:57795736-57807711 GCF_001723895.1 Crocodylus porosus | reverse complement strand
GTGCTCTTTCCTGCCAAGGCAGGGGGTCGGACTAGATGATCTACGTAGGTCCCTTCCAACTCTAGCTACTATGAAACTATGACACAAACAATGTGCTCTGAGAACTTACAGTGCCATCAGATTCTTTTGAGCTATTAGGGCTTTATCACTTAACTTACAGTAAATGAGAATCTCTTTCAGTGTGTTGCAAAAGATTGCGGTCCATTTCTTGGAGGCCACCAAAATCACAGACACACACTTATTAGCAGCACAAAAGGTGTATTTGCAAATAGGGTCAGAGCAGAGTCAAAGACTCAGATTACTCCGAACTCCTGAGGAATTTTTGCAGGCTGTATTTATCCTTCTTCCTCCTGGGCATGTGTGCAGAAACAGGAACTCTTACAGCTTATTTCCGTTTCATACAAACATATGTGTGGTTACATCACTACATCCATTATAATTAACTACTTAAGTATGCAGGGCGGAGAAGTAAATATGCATCAGCTAATTGCGCATGCTCAGAAAGTTCTTTAGGTTATCAAGAGTTTAAACTCCTCCCCTTTCAAGGACACAGTCAGTTGAATTCCAGCTTCTGTAATCTGCGTGAGAAAAGCTAGGGGGAGGCTGGGGGAGAGTGTGATTTAGTATAAGAAGAACTGTGGCAAGGCTGGCCAAGAAAAAAAAAAGTCCTTGGCAGTGTTTTTTCTTATCAGGTACGAGATGCAAGCTGTGCATTTCTAACAACACTCCATTTCTAACAAGTGCATGGCTTATGACACAAAAACTGATCCTTATTTATTTAATTCAGGAGAGAGAATGGATCAAAGCATAATAGCCACTTTGTTTCAGTACAGTAGCAATTACACACACGAATGACTTGTCTATCCTGAAATTATGTTTGAATATTTTATCAAAAGCTACAATCCTAAAAACACGTGTGCAACAAAAACATACAAATGTGCTCATACACAAAGGAAAGAACATTACCTTGAGAACCTATGAAAATAATCAGAGAATTACAGTCCTGAACCTCTAACTGCAATTTGAAATTTTTTCCTGATCTTTGTTAATTTCAATTTTTGCTTTATAAATCCATTTACATCTGACACGATTGTTTACTCCTTTCTTGTATTATCTGATGCTTTATTTATGGCTAGCAGCTATCTTTTACATGGTCTACTGCAGGGGTGGGCAAAATGGTGGATCCGACCGGTGGCCAGACTCCATTTCCCAGCAGCCCCTGCCCACATGGCTGGTGCCACTTTCCATGGAGACCCCAGCAGCAGCCGCTGTGACAGTGCAAGGCCAGGGTTTCCATGGAGACTGACCCTGTAAGTGCTGGCAGGGTGTGTGGCAGGGCGTGGAGCTGCTCTGGATCCAGGCTGGGATCTTGCAGTGTTGACAGCATGGTCCAGAGTCAGGGCAGAGCTGTGACCCGCTGCCTGCACACACCTGCCTGGAGCATGCAGGCTGCAGATCACAGCTCTGCCTTGGTTCTGGACCATGCTGTCGCCACCACAAGATCCCAGTCTAGCTCTGGAGCAGCTCCCCACCCTGCCTGAGTATTGGTCATTTCATTGAAACCAACTTGTCTGTCCCTAACAATCAGATGTGCAAGACTTAGTAAAAGTAGTAACAAAGAAAGTTTCTCCAAATACAAATACCTGTTATTTTGGTTTGTAGCAGGAGTTTTGACTTTGTTAGTTTGTTTAATACTGATTTGAGCCTCTGAATTTCTCAGAGATTAGCCTTAGTGCATCTGTGAGCTAAAACTAAAGAAGAAAGCACCCACTTAAATATACTGTGTGAATCAACACATGTGCTTTACTGTGGAGCTGACTGATTAGCTCTGTAGTAAAGCATCACCATCTACACATGTGCCCACATTTGGGCACAGTAAACTAAATAACTCTACTGTAGATTAGTACTGACTGGGTGCAAGAACTATCCTACAGTGAAGTAGTTCCATGTGTAAAAATGCACGTGTAGATGGTGACCAGGTCTGCTGGCTAGCCCTGCACTGTAGCACCCTTGTGTTCCAGCCAGCCCATCCACAGCATGTTGACCTGGGTTAGCGTAAACTCAAGCTGGCAGGAAGATCCCTAGACTCCCTGCCAGCTGGGGCTGCTCCCCCTGGTTCAGTTTGTTGCAGTCTTAGGCACATGTTTAAATGCTATGCCCAGGAGCAATACCTTCTGGTTCAATAAGTGCTACATGCTAATTGCATGTGTAGATGCACACACTGACCCTAGAAATGGGAGAAATTCCTGGTAGGTACAATGATTAAAATATCTCTTTTTGAAAATAAGGACTAATTTATGGTCTATTTAATTTTAGGACCTCTAGGGCTGCTTTCATCCCTAGTATAACTTCCCTAGGTTCAAACTTGGATGGGCTTATGTCAGAGATAAATCTGCCCTCAGCTGGACAAATATCACTGCATGAATATTAAAGTACAGTGTATAAGAGCCCTGTTATCTTTTTTTGTGTTTGTGTCCTTAAAGCCAGTAACTACTGCAAAGCAGTAGGTGTGCAGTGTACACTGATTAGGTTTTGCACTTACATGCTTACACCGAACACTGCAACTGTTACTGAAAAAAACTTTAATTAGTAGAGATGTGATTGTTAAAGTTGACGTCTGATGTCAGAAGTGAGATATTCTATCTTAACTGAGCAAGATATAAGATGACCTGAGTTTTTCAGGTTCATTTAAATGTAATCAATTAATATTGCTATTCTTATTAAAATCATTGGAAATATGACTAAAAGCTTAACTAACATGATTAAGCAAAAATACAGTAAGCTTATTAATAAGACTATTAAAGTCATTGCACATACTGCCTTTCTCAGTAATAAATTACAGCTGACTTTTGGAAGAAAACTTACTATGTAAGCAGTTTTACTATTTCCCCCACAAGAGTGTTGGAACAGGATTCCCTGGCTTAAAAAAATAATAAATTTACAATAGATAGGGTGCACTGGATATCTACATAACCAAGTTCATTGTGAGCTTCCTTTGCAATTTTGGTACTTATAACAAGAAAAAGCTCTCCTTGTAATACATAAATCCCAGAATATGTATAACATATACCTGACAGAATATGGCCTGTCAGGTACAACGATGGTATCTTAATTTATAGAACTTAATTTTAAAAAAAATGTCTTTTGAAATACTTTAATAAATCCCTGGTCTTTGGGGACTGTAATTTTACTTTGTATGGCATTGTTTTAAAAGAACAGATAAATGCATTTATCTAACTCCATTCATGGTACCACAGATTCATACAGTTTAAAGTTAGAAGAGACTCTTAGAGCATGAGGTATGGCTGTTTGTATATCAGAGCATAGTATATCAGAGCACATTCAGATGCTTGTCTATTGGGCTTAATAATTTTTGTTCATCTAAAACACAATGTCCAGAAAGGCATCCACTCTTAATCTGAAGGCATCTGTAATGGTTATGGAATAGTTAATTCCCCAAACACACAATACATGTGTTATTTCCAGTTTAAATTTGTCTCATTTCTATTTTCAGCTATAGAGTTTGCTATATGCCTTTCTGCATAAGATTAGCAGCCAGTGTCTTCTCCCTATGAAAGTACTTAAATACTATAATTGAATTACCTCATGGTCTTCCTTTTGATAAAATAAGACTGATTTTGTGCCTCAGTGTGTGACATCTTCTTCAGCCTCAGAATAATTTTTGTGGCTCTTTCCTGATAATTTTTCAAAATCTTTTTTTTCTTTCTTTTTAAACTTGAGTACCAAAAATTGATGCAGTATTCTAATACTGTTCTCCCAACCGCAGGACAAATGGAGAGAATCATTTCCCTACTTCTACTTACTAGTCCTATGGTTATACAGTATATTCAAAGATCCTATTAGCCCTTTTGATATCATGTAGAGCCACTTGCCCACTATGACTTCTATACCCTATTGAGGGTCACTGCTTTCTAGATATAGCTTCCCATTCTGCAGGTATGATTTGCTTTCATTGTTCTAAGATGGTTTATTTTGAACAGACCCAGTTTACTATTTTATCCAGGTTTCTCTATTTGACTGTTCTACCTGGCCTTCTGCCTTACTTGTATTTACGATTCTGCCAGTCTTAGGGTTATCCACAAATTTTATTATCAATGATTTTATATTTATTTCTTTATCATTGATGAAAATGTCGAATAACACTAATATTAATACTAATTTCTGTAGTAACTCACTAGGGAAAACGACATTCACTGATTTCATAGATTTCATAGACATCAGGGCTGGAAGGGACCTCGGGAGATCGAGTCCAGCCCCCTGCCCAAAGGGCAGGAAGTCAGCTGGGGTCATAGGATCTCAGCAAGATAAGCATCCAATTTACTCTTGAAGGTGTTCAATGTAGGTGCTTGAACCACCTCTGCTGGCAGACTGTTCCAGACCTTGGGGGTTCGGACAGTAAAGAAATTCTTCCTTATGTTCTTTTTCTTTTGTTTTGGTTATGTACTTCCTGAGATTTGTCAATTAAGTCATTCTCAAAGCATGTAAAGTGTGCTTTATTGATATTCTACATAATGATTTTATCAGAAAGTTGTCAGGTACAAAATCAAAGTCTTTATATCTATATGGTTGTGACTATCAGCCAAACTTGTAATCTTACTAAAGAATAAAATTAGTTTTTACTTTTGACAAGACAGTTTCCATAAAACATATTAACTGGCGTTAATTATTTCTCATTTGAATCCTACATCAGATTTTCCATGCCACCGATGGATTTTTTTTAAAAGGAAAGCTAAAAATATCAATGTTTTATACTTAATATATTATAAATTTATATTGATTTCTATAAAGTTCCTTTTGAACCAGTCTGGATATTTATCCAAAGCTGCCCTCTTTCTAAAATAACTCTCAATTTGCATTCACATTTTTCAGTTCTAAGCTATTCTTACATTAATTTTCATTCATCATTTTTCTCAATTTCAGGAAATTAGTCTTTTGAGACAGCAAGTAACTATATTACCATTTGAAACTGTCTTCTATTTGTCCATATCAGATATAATCAGGTTTCCAAGCAATGATCAAATTCAGTCCAGTGACTAATTCCTAATTCATCTGTATCTGTCATAATGAGAACCAAAATAGTTATTTTGTATTTGGTATGACATATTTAGTATTAAAATATCACCTATAATTTTTAGAAATGCTAATAATGGTTTATTAGTGAATAGGCTTTTCAGCATACATTTACCCCACCTCATTTACCAATTCTGTCCTTCCTAAAGAGTCTATATAACAAGATGTAATCAGGTTTCAGTAATATAATTTTTAACCAATTAATTTCCTTGAATGAGAGAAGAATTTCTTCTTATCCAGACCCTTCATTTTGATACAGGTTTCCCTAGCTTTATATAGGTTCTGTATGTGTGAATTCAGTCTTATGCGATGACCCTTTTTATACCAAAATTTTGTTGTATGCAAGGTAAATTCACTCTTATGCGATCAGTGCGGTGGAAGCCCACAGTCAGCTGCTTTGTGTGGTGCATCATGGGAGTGACGCTTACCAAAATATAGTCTCCTGTGTGGATCTGTGCTTTTTGTTTGTTGTCTGCAACGTGTGTTTCTGTAGTTGCCATTCCCATTATGGTAACATTCACCACCACCCTGTGCTTCTGTGTACTGTCTGCTGTTGACGAGTACCAAAATTGTCTTGTAAAAGTGGTAAAAATAGATCTGGGGGTCAGTACAGTTGAGATCATGGAACATATCCCTATTTGTTACATTGTAAAGTGGGTGCCCTTTGTGTGAATTCAAGTTATGCACCATTTTTCAGGAACACAAGTATAGCATAAAGTGAGGGAAACAAGAAGTTAAAAACCTCTTCTCTTTATCTTCTTTCCTAAATTGATTTGATTTATTCACAACATGCTGGGCTTGAATCTGTACCACATCTACCTTAGCTTTGGAATTGCTAATTTAATGTTGTTTTGGCTGTTTTAGATGCCTCCAACCAAGAAGATTAGCACTCCTTTCTGCAAAATTCAGGTCATATTATTTGGACAGTCTCCTGTTGAACTAGAGAATGTGACCCAATGTTCCCCACAACCAAAATCATCAGCTTCATCCAAAGTACAAACCCAGACTTTCTGGGCAAGCTGACTGGCAGGTAGATTCTGTTCTTTTCCCTGTAATCCAAAGGTATTGTCCTCAAACAAGGCCTTTTCATGTTGCTCCTTCTGGATGCTTGTTACATTGCTTCATTAATCAACTCAGGATAGAGTTCTTGACAGAAGGAAACAGATGGAAAACTACAATATACATATAAAACAAAATCTCTGCATCTGATTTGCTCCTTTAGCAGCCTTTTTAATGCAGCAGTATATACAATGAATCATTTAAATGAGTTTATTCTTTATCAATGATTTAATAAGTCAAGATATTCCTGAAATCAAACATGGGCTGCCTGACCAGAGGCCCCGGGAACATGGGGAAGACAACAAACTGCACAAAATAAGTCCTGAACAGGTGAGGGGTCTCCTGCAATCCTTGGATGTCTTGAAGTCTGCTGGGCCCAACAACCTGCACCCAAAAGTCCTGAAAGAACTGGCTGAGCTCATAGCAGCACCACTGGCCAAGCTGTTTGAAGAATTGTGGAACTTGGGAGTGGTCCTGGATGACTGAAAGTGAGCCAATGTGCTGCCTATCTTCAAGAAAGTGAAGAGAGATGACCCTCCAAACTACAGGCCAGACAGCCTGATCTCAATCCTGGGTAACATCTTTGAAAAATGTATTAAGGAGGCCATCATTTGCAAGCTGGAAATGGATGGGGTGTTAAGAAGCAATCAACACGGCTTTGTCAAGAGTAGATCATGCCTGACAAACCTTGTGTTCTTCTATGACCAGGTAACTAGCCATTCTGGATGAGGAACATGTGATAGACATGATTTACTTAAATGAACTTTGGCCTAATAAAAGGTATGGGATTTACCCAAAAAACCTCATCTACCTATGTCCATAGACCAACATGGCTACAACCTATACCCCTGAAATATATTTGAGGTATCAAACTTACTTTTAGAAAAAGTACCATAAAGGTTTTTCAGAAAAAATGTGACTATAAAGTTAGATTAATTGATTCTTACTTCAAATAATTTATAATAAAGAATATATTCAGTGCTTCCTTTATTAAACTTCAGGTCTTCGCCAGACTCCTAGGTCTTGACCTCAGTGCTTTTGCAGTCTGATTTCCTTACTAGTGATGGTAATTACTATCTACCATCCATCTCAGCAAAGAACTGCATAGTCTCTTGTACTTCAGCTGCTCATGAATCAGTATATTTATTTTGCTCTATTAAAATAATAAATGAATTATATTAATTCTAAATTGCTAATGCTCAGAGTAATCATTCTTACTACAAGTTATTCTGGAAAGAAAGGAGTAATAATTATCAATGAAACAATTGCTACTTGAATAAAACCTTTGTGTAGTGCAAATTTAAAAAAATAAGTGTTAAAAAGTTTTTAACAGTATTTTCAAATGGGAATACTTGGCTCCCAAAGCAAGTTTAATTCTCCCAGCCCAGTCAAGGTGTACGCTCAAGAGGAGGGCAGAGAAAGTGCTTCAAGGACATTCTCAAGGTCAACTTGAAAATAAGCAACATCAACATCAACTCATGGGAGATTGTTGCACGGGACCACCCCAAGTGAAGGAAGACTCTGTTGCAAAGATCTCAGTATTTC
This sequence comes from Crocodylus porosus, assembly GCF_001723895.1. Lineage (NCBI taxonomy): Eukaryota > Metazoa > Chordata > Crocodylia > Crocodylidae > Crocodylus > Crocodylus porosus. The sequence continues at coordinate 57,800,016 of NW_017728918.1, read as the reverse complement.
AAGAATCCGGAGCTACCTCTCTGCATGGAAACAAATGCCTGAGTTGCAGCAGTCTATTGATCTCAGATTGGCTTCATAAGCCATCTTTGAGTCTTGGTATTTTCTGTTAGTGCCAATTGGCATCTTTTACCTGAGAGAAGATGAATTTCACTCTCAGGCTGAAGAGCTTGACTTCATCATAGAAGAGATAGTTCTGAAATTGTTGCCAAAAAGACTTCCCAGCTACATTAATAGCAGAGTACACAAAGCATTTTTGAAAATAAGACTATGTTGTTTAACTGAATTATTAAGAACACTTTAATGTGGAAGATCTGTGGCCAAATATATGTATAAAACTGAAACCCACCCCTCAAAGAGAAGGGCATTATCATGCTAGAGACTGCATAAACAAGTAGTAAGATAGCTACCCTATCCCAAAGAAATTTTCTACTATATATAGATATATATTATATATGGCCCAGTTTCTGATCATTCAAACAGGAATATCCGTGAGTACCATGATTTAATAAAGTTGCTTGTGGGAGTCTAATTAAATGCAGGCTATGTGGCCATCCTCCCAAATTGTGATTTACAAATATTTTTCACATGGAAACTTTCTTTCTGTGTTTGTATGTATTTTTATCCATTTAGGTTCTTATATGATCCTATCACATAGTACTTGAGCAGTTCACGAACTTGAAGGACTTCATTTCCTTTGTGTATTGCGAAAATGTGGGACTGAGCCATAGTGAGACTATGATTAAATGAAGTCAGTAGAGCTAGGATATTTTACATCAGCTGAGGATTTGCTCCTACATAACGTGCTCACTATCAGAAAGAAAGTCTGTAGCTCAGCTCTCAAGAATCAGACACAGGGCCTTAACTACAATATCCCACTTCCTCTTCTGACTATCTTTCCATTTCAGCAACAACTTTGTTAAAACTAGGACAGCTGTATTTCCCTTAGTTCCATAGTAATTTAAGTAATTTCCCTAATTCAGGAACTATATTTGGATTGCTTTTGATCAGATAGCCACTTCATTTGTATGTGCTATGACACCCTACCGCTAAAGTGGAAGCAAGAACTACAAAGCAGATGTATTCCTTTTTAATGAACCAGGGTCTAATCTGGGATATTTTTTATCTAACAAATATGAAAAATTGCAATATTTTTTAGTATGTGTGTACATTTATATAACCAACTAATAAAAGTAGAGTGTTTGAACACCAGCTGGTAATTCATCAGTGATTTACAGGATAAATTCACAAATGTATATTTTTCTCATTAATGCTTCTAAAAAACCTGATTATAGAAATACACAAATTATTCAAGCATATACTATACAGAGAGTGCCAGCTATGGTAATGGATCTATTCACTGCAAAGAAATAAATGTATTTCCTTTATACCCTAAGACATATTTACACTGAGGCTATGAAGATAAAATCCCAAAAGATCCTTTCTTGTGTTTATGGCTATGCCTTTAAATTACTTTTTAAATCTCTGTCCTCTGTTTCTGTTAGCGGCACACCTCTCAACCATATCCTACTGCAAGATATGTCATTCATGTTCAATTGCCACAAAAATACTTTAAATTGTTGATTGACTGCTGCTGCATGAATTTGAGCATAGAGAAAAATTCACTTTGTGTCTGAGAAGTAAACAGTGTTAAAGCTAGGGCAGGGGAACATCAACTTGCAGGGAGCAGAAAAAAGATGGTTGCAGGTGCAGACACAGCTTTTCCTCTGCGTGGCTGCTGCTCCAGGCACCCAGCCATGTCGTTATGCCTCTGGAAATAAACCATCACATTATTCCAAGATGTTTTTTGTGATCTTACTGTGTTTCTTATCTGGCCTTCCTTTAAAGCCTGTTCTACACATTCTAGCACAACTCTGTAATTAACCTTAAACTATCTTTTTCATATAAGTTCCCTTTCCTGTCCATGCTGATCTCAGCTAAGTGACATCACCATTTGAAGGAGCAGGACATGTATTTTTATCTCCTCAGTTTACTTCAATGAGACACACTAAATAGATAACCTGAAAGCTACCATATCCAATTCCAATTACCATAAAGCAAAGTTTATAAGCCAGAAAAGAAGAAAATAAAAAGAGACAATCACAACAAAAATGTTAGGGATCTATAAAGAGACACGTTGATTCTGATCTCTTTGGGCACATCCAGATGAGTGGGAATGTTTCTTTTCCCAGGGACAAGAAGCAGCTGCACATCTTGTACTCCGGTGTATGGCAGGTTACCCTGGATCATAGAATCAATGAGTCGGAAGCGACCTAGACAGATCATCTAGTCTGACCCCCTGCCATGGGCAGGAAGGAGCACTGGGGGTGGCAGGGGTCATAAGACCCCAGCCAGGTGCCTATCCAGTTTCCTCTTGGATGGGGTAGGGGAGGCTGGGGCCAGCAACTGTGCTGGCTTCAGCAGTTTTACCTGGAGTCCTGGGGGCCTCTGGGAGCTGCAGCCATGGTAGGAAGCCTGGATGGTAACTGGAGTGTGGCTCCAGCTGGCCAGGCTCCAGTTTCAGGTGCCACATGCTGCTACCATGTGCGCCACCTAGCTTTTTTTTCAGCATGGGTTTTTTTGACCTCAGGATCTCCTGGGATCTCCCACAATCAAAAAAACCCATGCACTGCAAAGTAGTGTGGGGAATGCCTGCACATGTGGCATGCAGCATTGCAGATGGTTGCACGGCACCACATATCACATATCCACGCTTGTCTGGGTGTGCCTTTTGAGCCTCATAGAAATCAGATGACTTTAATGAAGTTACACACTGACACATAGCGCATGTTAATCAGATTGGAGTTTGGGTTCAAAACTTCATTTCACTGTAAGTCAGGATCTTTGCCTGCTAGAAAGGGATAGCAATACTGGCCTCTCACCAGAGGCTAAATTCAGTTACATTTAGGAGGCTCAAAGCATTGCTATTCAATATAGGCTCTAAACTTACATAGTGTGATTAAACAAGGTGAAACCTTCCAGAAACTCTTTCATCTAGCTAGCTGGAGCTGGTCTTGGGTTTTACATTTTCAACCTCTGTCTTATTACCATGACTGTGAAGCTGGTTCTTTTTTCAGACTCGTAACTTAAATGGAAAAATATAAAGATGATTAAACATGGACTTTACCAGTCTCTTTTGTAGCTGATATAATACATATCATATGGGAAGGATAGTGACTGTTTTGTGGAACCAGATAAGCTTTCAGTTGTGGTAAGGGCAGTATAGATGATGGATTAGGTGTATAAGATCAAATTGCATACTGCTGGTTATGACATATCACCCCTCCCTTGAACCTGTACGGAAAATCCTCAAACAATTGCAATCCATACTAGAAAAAGACCCTGTTCTTAAAAAGATCTTCCCAGAGCCACCCATCCTAGCCTTCAAACAAGCACTGAACTTCGCTAACCTCATCGCCAGAAGCAAACTTCCTCAAGCCCAGAACACACCGAATGGATCCAGACCATGACATGACAAGAAATGCAAAACCTGCCAATGCATCTCCACCACCTCCACAATTACTACTCTTTGTTAATCCCACAACAGAGCCATCAGCATTCCTGGATCTTACAGCTGCACCTCCAAAAATGTGATACATCTCATCCAATGCACCAAATCCCTTGATGGGAAATACATAGGAGAGACCAAACAACAACTGTGCAACAGAATGAATGCTCATCCAAGTCAGTGGCTCCGGATGACCTTCATCCGCAGGTGCTGAGGGAATTGGCTGGTGTCACTGCGGAGCCATTGACATGGCTGTTCGAGGAGTCCTGGTGCTCAGGCCAAGTCCCTGAGGACTGGAAAAGGACCAATGTGGTCCCTATTTTCAAGAAGGGGAGGAAGGAAGAGCCTGGCAACTACAGGCCAGTCAGTCTCACTTCTATCCTGGGGAAGGTCTTAGAAAAAATTATGGAGGGCCACATTTGTGAGAGCCCTGCAGGGGAAGTGATGTTGAGGGGTAACCAGCATGGGTTCATGCAAAGCTGATCCTGCCTGGCTAACCTGGTCTCTTTCTATGACCAGGTAACAAAAAGCTTAGATGGGAAGGAGGAAGTCGATGTCATCTTCTTGGACTTCCAGAAGGCCTTCGACACAGTGTCCCAACCAATGCTGGTGGGCAAGCTGAGGGGCTGCGGCACTGACGAATGCACAGTCACATGGGTGGCAAACTGGCTCCAGGGGTACACCCAGAGGGTGGTGATGGATGGGTCAATGTCGACCTGGGAGGGTGTGGGCAGCGGAGTCCCCCAGGGCTTGGTCCTTGGGCCAGTGCTGTTCA
>NW_017728918.1:57763460-57793551 GCF_001723895.1 Crocodylus porosus | reverse complement strand
AACTTCCTTAGCTTGATGAAGGGTTTTTGAACCCAAAAGCTTGCTTAATAATTGTTTTCCAACTATTTAAGTTGGTCTAATAAAAGATATCAGATTCACCCAAAGAACCTTGTCTGCCTAAGATCAAATATGATAGTCTAGAGACCACCAATTTATTTACTAAGCAACAGAGTGTGCCTTTAAATTTCTCTGCTTTAGATCAAAATACTTCACAAAGTAAACCACTTTTCAGAGGTATGTCTGTGCCCTTACTCACTATCTAACTCCATGCTTAGAATAAAATATATAATTATTTCTTCCTTTTGACTTGTGTGAAAGTAGGTGAACAGCTCATTCTAATTAGTGGTTGTATCACATTCCTTCACAGGCATTTTCATTTTATGTTCCTTAGAAACTGCAATATCCTATACCCACAGATATCCAGGAGTTCCTTAAACCATTGAGACTTTACAGTGAGGTGCATATCTACAAACTTTGTTAATCTTATCTGGATTGTGTGATAATCCATGTAACACCAACCAACTTCCTAATGTCATGCCACATTTACTGGGTTCATGGCAAATTCTGAGAAGGAATAATGGGCAATTTTTTTTTGTTAAACTTAAATCCTGGTGAGGAAATAACTAGAACTCCCTGATATCCAGTGGAATCATGCTGAGGATATAACCTACTCTACCACCACTTTTAGGCACACCTGATGGAGTGAGCTTGATAGTAGTGCTAGAGCAGGGGTGGGCAATTATTTTGCCTGGAGGGCCACTTAATGAGTTTTGGTGAGCAGTCACGGGCCACAACAGTAGCCCCGCCCCTTGATAGGTGCCTCACCCCCTGCTCACCATCTTGGGATGGGGTGTGGGAGGTGTGTGTGGGATTTGTGAGGTGGGTATGGCTCTGTGTGTGGGGGGTATAGGTATGTTGGAAGTGTTTGGATATGTGTATATGTGGGGATGTGGGGGGTGGCGGCATGTTGTGTTTGTGGGGCGTGAGGGAGGGTGGAGGGTGTGCATCCCCACACAGCCCCTGCTGTCAATGGTGGCAGCTGCAGCAGGCGGTGGGCCCTCGTGGTGATCAGCATAGCCTGGCAGCACATGGCTCCATCCACTTTCAGGAGCTGCACATGGTGGCCAGGAGCAGAGCCAGGCTGACCTGCCTCTACCATGTGGGGCTCACGTGCTCTTGGGACTTGCGCGCTGCTGGGGGGGCAGCCCTTCATGATGGAGCTGGCTGCCTTCCCCACTCCCTACCACTACATGCAGCTCCTGGGACTCTCACAGATTTCATAGACGTTAGGGCTGGAAGGGACCTTGGAAGATCATCGAGTCCAGTCCCCCGCCCAAAGGGCAGGAAGTCAGCTGGGGTCATAGGATCCCAGCAAGATAAGCATCCAAATTACTTTTGAAGGTGTTCAATGTAGGTGCTTGAACCACCTCCGCTGGCAGACTGTTCCAGACCTTGGGGGCTCGGACAGTAAAGAAATTCTTCCTTATGTCCAGCTTGAAATGGTCTTGCAGTAGTTTATAAGTGTTCAACCTAGTCATTCGTTGGGGTGCTCTGTTGAACAAATGTTCCCCCAGATACTGATGGTCAACCCTAATAAACTTATAGGTGGCCATCAGATCACCCCTGAGCCTGCGCTTTTCCAGGCAAAATAGCCCCATAGCTCTCAGCCTGTCACTGTAAGGTCTGATCATGCGCATGGCTCTTCTCTGGACTCTCTCAAGCTTCTCCACATCCTTTTTGAATTGTGGGACCCAAAACTGGATGCAATACTCCAGCTGTGGCCTCACCAAGGCCAAATACAAGGGGAGAATGACGTCCCAGGATTTGCTTGAGAAGAATCTACGGATGCAAGCCAGCGTTTTGGTCGCTTTACTAGCTGCAGCATTGCATTGCAGGCTCATGTTCATCTTGTCTCTTTTTTCTGTAGTACTAGCCAGTGTAGCACTGCCGAGCCTATAAGGATGCTGCAGGTTTTTCCTCCCAAACTGGAGAACCTTGCATTTTTCAGTGTTAAACAGCATCAGGTTCTTGTCTGCCCATTTGCTGAGCCTGTCCAGATCAGCCTGGATCACCTGCCTGTCTTCTGGTGTGGATGTCTAGAGTTTGGTGTCATCGGTGAACTTGGCCAGAGTTTGGTGTCATCAGTGAACTTGGCCAGTCCGCTTCTGACTCCAATGTCCACATCATTAATGAAGATGTTGAACAATATGGGTCCAAGGACAGAGCCTTGGGGGACCCCACTGGTCACAGGGCACCATGATGATTGACTTCCATCAGTTACCACCCTGTCAGTCCAACCACGGAGCCAATTTCCCAGCCAGCAGATCGTGGTGGACTCAAGGCCACAATTGGCCAGTTTTGCCAAGAGGTGATCATGGGATACCAGATTGAAGGCTTTTTTGAAGTTAAGATATATGACATCAATCTCTTCTCCCTTGTCCAGGTGATAGGTCACCTGGTTGTAGAAGGAAATGAGATTGATCAAGCAAGACGTACCCGCAACAAACCTGTGCTGGCTATCCCTCAGGATGTTGGCGTCAGCCAGTCCATTAAGGATGGCCTCTTTAATAAACTTTTTTAACTGCCTGGAAGCAAGGAGTGGGGCTGTCTGCCAGAAGTGGCAGAGGCCCAGGAGTTACACATGGCAGCAGGGATCAGTGAAAGCAGTTGGCTCCTTTGCACAGGGCTTCCCCCTGCTGGTGCGTGAGTCCCAGGAACTGCACAGGAGTCCTGTGTAATACAGGCAGACTGACCTGGCTTAGCTCCTTGCTGCCACATGCAGTTCCTGGAACATGCTGAATCTGTGGGCTACTGGGTAGATGCACCTGCACAGGCCATGTGCACCCTGACAGCTTACCACCTGCTACTGCTGCCACCACCAAAGGAGGCTGTGTTCCATGGGGGGCATGTAGGGTGGGTCCCATACCCCCCTTACCCTCCCTTACACCCCCACCCTGCCCACTCAAACTCTGTGTGCCTGGCACCTCCTTGGACACATGTCCCATGCATTGCACTCCCACCAGCCACATGTGCCGCACTCCCAGCCAGCTGCAGCTTCCCTACCTGCTGCCCAGAGTGAGCGCTGCAGCAGGAACATGAGGAGGAGCTGTTGGAGGCTGGGAAATTTGAGCAGGTTCCTTGGTGGTGGCTTCAGTGGCACCAGCAGCCCCACCTGGAAACTGAGCATGCTGGCTGGGGCAGGACCCTTCCATGCATGATGGTGGGAATGAAGCAAGTGGGCTGTATGGGGTACAATTAATTGTGGGGTGCCCATGGTCTGGACAAAATTTCCTGGAGGGCTGGATCCAGCCTATGGGCCATATTTTGTCCACCCCTGTGATAGGGGATGCACCTGAAGTGGGTTCACTGCCTCATTTTCAGACCAGGAGCAGGTAGACAGGGCCCTGCTTCTCAGTGCACGATGGAGGTGGTATAGGAACACTGCATAAGTGGTACAGGACCACTAAGAAAGCTGTATAAGATGATTATGTCTTGATAATAATTCTTAAATGTATACTTTGTAGCACTTATGGGTGTGTCTAGACATTCATTAATGCGCTTTAGGTAATGTGCATTAAATCTAGTATCTCCATTGTGAAATACTAGAAAAATGCTCATTGGCCTATTTTAATGTGTATTAGCTAAAGAGCACAGGTTTTTGTGATGCTTTAATGCACATTAAAATAGGCTAATGCGCATTAAAGCACACTTGTAGATGTACCCACTATGTCATATTTCTACCTCTCTACCAATTGTATTGGTCTTTCTCTCTTTTCCTGCAAAATATGCTATTAAAAACTGGTCATTGGTTCAATAAGAGGAAAAAGTCTGTTTCTAAAATACCAACTTCTAATTGCCTAGGCTATAGTGCAAATCCTCCTGAATTCTCTTGCCTCTCTAGCTCCCTTTTTACCTATTGAATAGCCGTATCTTTTGTGCGCAGGATCAACACACAGCAGCAGATTATATGTTCTGTTTTTAAATAGCAGTTGTAGTCAGACAGGTGACTATTACATGAAATTACACCTCCATTAAAAAGAAAGCAGTTTCTGTGAGGCAGACCTCTCTTGCAACCAAATATTTTTTCTACAGAACTACTACTGTATCTTCTGAGTTGCATCTGCTGGGTTCACTAGCTCTTTTCTCTTCTCAGCATTGCAGAACCAAACCCAGCATGGGAAACAGAGCTGGGCTCTCTCAAGATACACAAACATTATCAAGATATTTTACATTTATTTATTTTTATCCGAGTTTTACATTTCTGGGCCAAATTCTGTCCTCTCTTACACCCATGAACTCTCATTGACTTTATAAGTCAAGGGTTCAAAGATGAGGGGGAAATGATGGATTTTGTGATAGAATTCAGTTTGACTTTCAGACTGTAGTTATGTATATAGGGCTGGCAGTTAGAAATAAACATCTCTTGTAAACTGGAGAAAATAGATATCTGAGTTACTGAGTGATGATATACACGGAACTCCAAAAAGCTATTTTACTGTGATTTTTTTTCAGCTTGGAAATGTTTGCCATACCAATTTTCCTGAAATCAGTGATTACATGGGTTGAAGTGATGGTAATAGTCCCTTTTTTTGGTTCATTAATGGGGACTGTAACAATATTTCACAGCCTGGAAGGAAAGAAGAATCTGATCTCTTATTGCAGAAATGCAACTACTTAGGAGAATGCTCTAAGAGAGGACCAGGACTAGGAAATTGCACTCATACTGGAAGAATATTAGGATGATAAGAAACTGGTCATCTGTTATTTAATTCAGTGGCTGTTCCTGAGCTTTGCTTACTAGCAAAGATGTTTACTATGAATTTAGTTCTTAAATATCATACTTTACCCACTCTTTTTTTTTTACTGCCAAGCTCTATTTGAAAATTACAGGAATCATAAAATGGCATAGCAGTTTTTTCTTTTGTTGTTAATTAATCATTGGATAATGGATTTCTGACAAACAGTGAACTTAGCGCTCAGGTAACACACTCAACAACATATTTAATTACATTTGTTACTTTCCTTACCTCTGTATAAATGCTTTGGCTGCTGAAATCAGTTCTTTTAGCAAACTGTATTTTTAAAAATCACAGAATGAGTAGGAGGCATGGTCAGCACTAATAGCTTCCTACTGAAGACCACTCACAACCCTCTCCAACACTGCTTACTATGGCAGCATGTTGTTTTGTTAGTAGTGTATTTTTTTTCTTTTGTGTAAGGATGGAAGTTCTTTTAGGATAGGATATGTGGTTGATACGTGACCTAGTTCAATGCCCATTGAACTTAGTGGGAATCCTTCCACTGACTTCAAGGGACATAGTAATGATGCCTCAGCCATAGCTCTAATATGTGGAGTATGGAGTTGAGTACAGAGAAGAAAACCTTTATGTTTCAATATTAAAGAATTGTTCCAAATTCGGCTGTAAGTTCATTACTATTTTAATTCTTTTCCATCTGAACAAAGTGCTGTGATAGCTGAACAACAGAGCACATGCTACATATCTAGAGAAAAAAACAGCTTTAGACAGAAATCCTTGTAAATGCAATTTGCAGGTTAGGCTAGTTGTGAGTGGAAATCTCCAACAGAATAATGTAAGAGGAAAAAGGACTGCTATATATGTATAATTTTATAAGAAAAGAATTACTGATTATACTGTTGATTCCCACCTTATTAACTTTCTATCTACTTTTAAAATGCTTCTGACATCTCCTTCCCCTTTCCCTCCTTTCCTTTAAGCTTTCTTATCTTCTGCAGGGTCCATGTGAAAAATATATAAAATAGGAAGGTAAATTGTAATCCTTATTAATTACTGTAATTCTAAAAGTGGTTCTTTGTTTCCAATGAAATATGATTAGTTGTATTCTAAAAGTAAGCATCTGCTTATATGAGTCTTAAGGGAAGATTTCAACTTCTCTACTGTCATTTTTTTTCTTTTTTAAATACTTAAACTTGTTCTATAGCACACAAAATGTGTGCCCTTTTTAAACATGTAGTGATTTTTGCCTAGGAATCCCCCTACTACCTTTATAAATATCAATAAGTTAACCTCACAAGTTCTACTGCCATTTTACATATTGGGAAACAGAGGTAAAAAAGATCAATCTCATTTCCAGATTTCAAGCTTCCTTTTTTTACTGAGGCACATCACAGTGATGGGCAGGAGAAACCACACAGCCAGTGGTACCAATACTTCCTTCCCAGATCAAAAGCTTCAGGCAAATCTCTTCAACCATTTTGAGGATATTAATAATAGCAGGTGCAAATTTGCGCCTGTAATTCACTGCAGCCACAAAACAGCACTTGCAGTTATTTGTGATTGAAAATTATGGCCCAGACCCTGCAATGGGCCCTGTATGACTGGAGCGTGGTACTCATGTGAAGTTTTTTGCAAGAACATTGTATGCTACAAGTTCCAATGGGAATATAACATTTTTACAGAAATTACCACAAGAACCTCTGCAACATGTGGCTGTAGCTCTATTCCCCAAAGTCTAGTGAAGTTCAAATGCTTTGCGGAGTTCAAATTGCTCAATATTTCACCAACACCCTCTGCTGTGTCACTATAAAACCCTGAAACAATGCCCCAATTCTCTCTCATCAATCCACATGCATTAATCCAAAAATATGTGTAGATGTTACACTTACGTTGACCTAACTATATTCTGAATATATGTACAGTTCAGTACTTAGAGTGACCTAACTAGGGTACATATATTCAGAATTTAGACTGAGCAAAAAATGGTAGGCCCGATCTATTTAAATCACCTGAGGAGGTGAACTATGTAGACCCAACTAACTCATGCCTAATCTGATTTAATGTATACAAGTTCAGATTGCAGCTCCCAGGCTGGGAACCCCAGCTGCTCACTACAGCTCCAGGGCTATGCTTTTCCTATCTCTCCCTCCCTCACAACCAGGCTGTTTTTAACCCTCTAGCCTCCCACCCCCGATGGACAATGACCCTGCTGTGGACCCACTAGTCCCCCCATATCCAATCAACCCCCATGCCCCAGATCCATCAGCCCCCATTGTGGACCTGTAAGCCCTCCCAATCCTGCCTGCCCCTCCTCCCTCCCCAACTTACTTAGATGGCATTTCTGGCCTGGCTCCAAGCACTGGCAAATGTATACACAAGCAGGGATCCTGTATGATCACACGGCTTAAAGCACGTCTTTAAAGTAAGCCATGTGATCATAGATTGGGTCTTGGGAATGTCTGCACATGCCCCAAGTCAGTACAAACTGTATTTCAAAGCTACTCCAATAAGAAAAAAAGAAACAACCAACCATATCCCTTTAAATATTTTAACATCTTAAATGACCACTTCCTCTTCCATCATTAAATCTGTGATAATGTTATTTTTGTACATTGCTGAGTATACCAGAATTACTGCAGGAGAAATAGCAGCTACGATAGTTAAATATACAGATAGAAAACTAAACCTGAAACCACTTGTAACTGGGTGTAGGACTGGACTTCATAAAAGCACCTAAGTGATTTAAGAACCCAAATTCTTTCAGTGAAATTTCAGTGGGACTCAGGCAAGTAAATCACTTTTTAAAATGAAGCCTAGGCTCTTATTACTTAGGATGCCTATGGATGTTAGGGCCCCGCTCTACTCATGGCACTATACATAAAGTGACATGAGTTAGAGCCTCCCTGACCCAACAGATGTTTGCCTACTGGGTTGGGCATGGCGGGGCTGGAGCCTGCCAGCACTGGCCCTGACCAGTAGGCAAGGGCACTCCAGCAGCCTCTGAGGAGGCTGTCAAACTGACCCTCTTCCCAGCCCTGTGCCCCCCCTGCCCCCCAAGCTCTGGGTCTGTCAGCAGGGGAGGGAGAGGGAGAGTAGCAGCATAGAGCTGCTAGCCGCTTTGAATGGTCAGAGCTGGGGGGATGGAGGAGGGTAGAATGGAGCCCCCTCAAATTGTGCCCCCCCCTCCCAGCTACACTGGCTGGGATAATGTGGGGAGCTGGGCCTGGCCTGTGAGACAAGGGGGTTCTGTTCTACCCCCTCCCTCCTCAAAACAGTCAGCAGCTCCATGCTGCCACTGTCAGGAGGCCTGGGTGGGAGCCCTCCCTTGCCTCAAAGGCCTGGCCTGGCTTCCCCCACTACTTCAGATGGGGTAGCCTGGGGTGGGGCACAAGGTGAGGGGTCTCCATGCACTATTCCAACCCTCCCCCTCCCCTCAGCTCTGGCCATTCAAAGCAGCCAGCAGATCCATGCTGGCTGCTCCCACCCCTTCCTCCTCCTTCCCCCACTGACAGTCCCAGGAGTGAGGCTGGGCTACTGGTTGGTGGCATGAGTTTCACCAAGAGGTGATCGTGTGATACCAGATCAAAGGCTTTTTTGAAGTCAAGATATATGACATCAATCCAGGTGATAGGTAACCTGGTCGTAGAAGGAAATGAGATTGGTCAAGCAAGACCTACCCACAACAAACCCAGGATGGCTATCCCTTAGGATGTTAGCCTGGGCCAGTCCCTCAAGGATGGCCTCCTTAATAAACTTTTCTAAGATCTTCCCCAGGGTAGAAGTCATTAGGTAGCCAGTGAATTCTACTCAATCCTCTTTCAAACAAATTACCAGGAACTTCAGTGAAAGCTTTGTCTGAGTAAAAACAGAATAAAACCTTATTAGGACCCCCATGATTTGCTATGTTGTATATTTTTACATTACTTATAAATAGTTTAAAAGGTCAAGAACAAGTCTATACTGTACAGGTCTATGCTCAGGACTGTCAGACAAGTATATCTCAGAGCAGAACATGACATCATTGTATACGCAGTCTTTTGGATGACACTATCATTATAACAGAGGCCATCAGCTAAATTTATATCTAGAACATTTTTTGATAATACAGTTAATAAATATGGAATGTTATGCTGGATCTCAAATATACCTACATATTTTGTTGACAGGTTTATTGAGTTAAGTTTGTTAGTTTCAATAGATATAGCCACTTTTTTTGTAAAATAAAATACTAATATTCTGGTGAATATAAAACTCATGTATTAGATTTAAGAAGTAGGGACAGACTATTTTTCACATGTTTCACATCAAGATGATTGCAAGTCTCATAACATATGATACTGAAATCCATCAAGCTACTAAGCATATTTTAATTATTGACTGTTTCCACAGTTTGGTCACATAGTTGTGGCTATATTGAAAATAAAAAGAAAGAAATATTTTTGCTCTCTTTTTTCAGAAAAAAATTTCATTCAATAAATTTATAATATTAATAATAATAATATTTTTTCTAAGTAAAAATGCAATATTGGTTTATTGAATGTAAAGAGATTGTGAATTAAACTGTGCTTCTATTTTGTATAAACCTATGTCTTCAACAGACTGGATTTATTCCATTAACAGCTATTGCTCTTTCAGCCAACTTCTATGTTTATAGTATCCACATTTAAGTTATTGATTATGTAATGAAAATGTTAAATAGAAATTCACAAAAGAAATAAAAATTGTTTCCTCCAGGACAAAATTAGCAAAATACATTTAACTTAAAAGGCTAGAAAGTGAAAGATATAAAGGACATTCAGTTGTCAGTTCCCAAGAAGAATCAGTAAACACGGTAGTTTTTTTCTTGATTTTTTTTTTAGGAGCCAGATAAAATAGGTTGTATATTACATGCATATATATATTACATACACATGCCAATTGAAAAGAGCTCTCAATTTTTTTCAGTCTGTGCCACACCTTTAAAAATAGTTATTTTGGCAAAATACTGATGTTACATTTCTACCAGGGGAATCACTATTCTCCCAGTTGAAAATTCCAGTGTATATGTTCATTCAGTTTACAGCAAAGGGAACATGACCCATCCATACTGATCTTCCACTTTGACACCTGGAAGATCACCATGTAAGAGTTTATAAGATACAAAAAGGACATTACCAGTTACACACTTTTCAGAAGAAAGATGCTATATACTATATTAAATCAAGCTTAACAAGAGAATAATTTACTACAGGAAACTCTTGCTATTCATGGGTTCGACATTCACAGTTTCAAATATTCACAAATGCTGAACCTGCATTTTAAATACACTTAAGGAGCTCCTTGGGAGCTCTGCACATGCTATTGCTGGGCTCCTGCCGCTGTGCTCCTGCTGCCGGACTCCCACTGCTGCCGCCATGCTCCCCCACTACCCCCAGCTGCTGGGGGGCACTGCATTCATGAACGCAGATGGCATTCATAAACGCAGTACCTTATTCACGGATTTCACCATTTGCAGGGGATACAAGAACGTATCCCCTGCAAATAGCAACGGTCTCCTGTATATAATACTAACAGTTAAAAGTCAGGGGAACAAAATTGTCACTTGGATAAATGAGGGCTTGGATACCAAGGACTATATTGTATCCACCATTAGATTAGAAAGGGTAAACCTTGTTCGTGAAAAGACAGAAACACTCTTGCTTCAGGGGATAAGCAAACCACTAACTGACGAAGTTTAGGTGAAAAAATCTACACACTGTTTACTATCTAATTTTATTTTTGAATTTTCTTATCCTTCTTCTGAAGCATGTGGTATTGGCCACTGCAAGAAACAGGTAACAGACAAGAAAAAGCATTTAAAAAGCAGTACAGCAATTCTATGATTCAATGCTATGTAGCATAGAATTTTTTCATGATTTTCCAATATACATATAATTAAATATGCTACATATGAGCACAACATTAGCTGAAATAACTACATTGCTACTTTGCCTATAGTGCAAGAAAAGGCAAAAAGGATTTGTTCAAGACATAAGCCAGGAACTTCATTCTTTCTCCTGGAAAGATAAGTGATACATGTCTCAGCATGTTTAGTAATGTTTTCTCCCAACTCATGATAAATAATATGCAACTCTTATATAATGCTTTTAATCTGCAGGTCTCATAGCACTTTACAAAGGAAGTCAGTATCAGTATGCTCATTTTAGAGGTATATAAACTGAGACAGAAGGAAGGGACTTGATTTTTCCAAAGTCACCCAGGAAACCAGTCATAGTACAGAAAAGCAGTTTGCAGTCGCACAATTAAAATTTGCACAAAAAACAAAACATGACTGTTTATGAATCCTTAAAACTAGTACTACCATATTTAATCATGGAACCTTAGGCACTGACTGAGGTGCCAACTTTTATTCTTGCTGTGGGGGTAGGCATTAACATGATGCCCACCCTGGCAACACAGCTGGACCAGATCCAAGTGAAGCCCATGGAGGGGCAGGGACGGATGCGGGCTGCCCTCTGTGGGCTTGGGGCTCCCTGCCCCGCTGCCCTTCAGCTAGAAGCCCTGTACTGGCTGTGCCACCACAGAGAGGTACCCCTTGCCTGCCTAGCCGCAGCAGGGAGCACAGCTCTTTGCCACCACCCCTGCTGCTCCTGGGCATTGGGGTTTACAGAGGTAAACCAATTTGCAAAAATTTCATTTAGTATTTTGTACAGCACTATCGGATTTCATGTAGCCTCTGCCACTACTTTCCTTTTGAGATAAAAGCTCTGCTTGGGGTATATATACTTTTTTATTAATTTATTTTATGATTGATTTGTTTCGTGTTGTGTTTTGTATCTAAGTATAGCTCAGGTCTTATTTATAGAAGAGGAAACAGAGACTAAGAAAGGCTGAATTACTTATGTTTGGTCACACAATGACCTCATGGGGAAAGCCAAAGTAGAACCAAGTTCTGAAACCATCAGATGATGCAGTATCTATTGCAGCACTGGCTCCTGATCCTTACATTTACAAAGTACTTTTGGATAATCTCATAAATATAAAGGAGAAACCTTCTGAGAAGAGATCAAAAACTGTTACTAAAACAAATACATAGAACTAAAATTTGATGATATTTCAGAGTCTGAATACAACTGTGGCTGGAAACAGAGCCCCTTTGGATCATGACTCTTCAGGCTCCCTACATCCTAACTAGATTACATACACCACAGATGCCATAACTGTAATATCTGGTGGAGAGCACACAATCCTTCTATCAAATGTGCAATTACAATATGTCCTTAGAATTTAACATCTCGGGTTTGCACAAGGTTATGCATCATCCATACATGGAAGATAAAATTAACTTAGTAATGTCAGGCCAAATAAGTCACAGAGAATGCTATCCACCCGCAACCCACCCACGAAGGCCAAATCAGTTTACAAAACATACTAATAAAGTATTGCAGCAAGATGTCAAACAGAGAGAAATTGAGATATCATACTGGTTAAAAATATATCTCAAAACAAATAGCTAAAACATTCTCAGCAGCTTCTTCCCTCCCTAGAACCAGCACTAGACTTGCAGAACCACAGTCTCAGCTGCAGTAAATCACCGTAATTTCAACAGAGTTGCTCTGATTTAATCTGGCCCATGGAATCTTTGTTGACAGGGAGTACAGCAGACAATGATTGTGATTTATCCCTGAGAGGACACATTAGATATGGAGAAGGCTCCATGTCCCCAGTACTTCCATATCCAGTCAGTCACAATTTGACACTTAAAACAGGGAAAAATATATTAAATTAAAATCCCATGTTTTACTGGTTGTTGAAATCAGACAGGTTTCAAAGTTAATGTGTGACTTCTAGGGAGAAGAGACATTGCTATAGAGATTAAAATAATAAGTGATTGGCCACGGCCAAAGGGAAGGGAGGGCTTGCTTTGACTTCTAGCCTGAGCCACTACAGGCATGTGGATACATTTCCAGAATCAAAAGTGAATGTCTGAGAGGCAGGGGATCCTGCCTGGGCTGGCATCCTGCCATATGCCCGCCACTTGAGCAGTGAGTGTGGGTGGAGAGGGGGAAAGCTGGGCAGACCCCAGCTGGGTTCCTGTGCCAGTGGGAGAAGGGAGGCAGGGGTCTAAATCCTTCTCTCCCCCCTCCCTTTAACTGAGGCACTGCCCAGGCTGCCATCTGGCCATGTCCCCTGCCACTTGAATAGTGAGCAGGAGGGAAAAGCTGGGCAGATCCTGTCTGGGGTCTGATGCCAGTGGGAGAGGGAAGGCAGGGGGTTTAATCCCCTTCCCTTCACCTCTGGTTGCTGCCTGGGTCGGCATCTGGCCAAGCCCCCTGCCACTCAGGGTCAAACCTGGCAAGGGCTGCTTCCCCCGTCCCCCTCCAGGCACACCTCAGCATGCTAACCTGCATAGATTGAATCATTCAGACTTGGGCTTTTTGAATGTCTGTACTTAGCCTTAAAGTACTCTGTTAACATATATGGCAATTTAGGTATTTCCCTAAATTCTCACAAACAGAATTAAGGATCTATGGTCTGACTGATTTTATCATTTTTTAGTATTTAAAACTCTCTATGAGAGTTGGATAACAGCACAAGATAGGGGTCTTAAAATGTATGTGGAAGATTTAAGAGACTTCCAGAAAAAAAATCCACTGCATCTATAGAAGCCTCATTAACAACCTCCGTCTACCCCCCAAAAATTTCCAAATGTTTCATTATTTAGTCCGGTTTTTTGTGCCTGTATTCAGTACCACTGAATATCTAAGCACCTGATTTGGACTACAGTTACTTGCAATTTTAACAGCATAAAAAAAGAAGAGAGAGAACTTTTTTAGATCTGGTCCTTGATCACCTACATTTCAATAAGCTAATTCATGAAAGCAATTCCCTGTTCACTCTGACAACTGTAATCTCCTCTTCTTCACTACAAATGAAGTCCTTACCATGTTAACACTGAGATTTATGTATCTCTAATTTGTGGCATATCTGTGAACCAGGCTTAGGGTCACTCACAAATCTTCTTTGATTCCCACAGTCCCATGTCTGCTCTTTCCCTCACATAAAGCAGCAGGAAGTGAGGCTGTGATTCAAATACCCTCATTTTTGTCCCAGATAATGAGTAAATAGACCTACTTGTGTCCCACATTAATCCCTTAAGCAGTACACTCATAACAACAGATGTAATGGGATCTATTTACTCTGTGCACAAGAGGGAAATAGGATAGAGTAAACATCTACTATGAGTCAATCACAGAAAAAATGAATGATAGTCAGGTTATCAAAAGGTCTTAACAATGTGATGGGAAGCTTAGCTAGAAAATAAGGGAGACAATTACATTATATTAATATCTATAGTCCAGTCTCTTTGAGATCATCCTTAGTGGTAGAAGTAGTCTATCCTTTGAAATGTTTTGGGATTAAAAAATTATTCCCTTCCCACATCAAGATGAAACTTGAACTTTCAATGTTTTCAAACAAACAAAACCAAAAAATAATAATAACAACAACAACAAAGTAAAGAAAAGAAAAAAGAGAGAGAGAAGGTCAACCAGTATAACCAATAGCTCAGGAGTGAGGGCATATACCTGGAGCAGGAAGATCCAGATTCCCTTTTTCATTTGTTTCAAGGAACAGGGAATTCAACTTGCAGAAGCAGCCTTATTCACTCCTACAGGAGCTGTTCTAGTTTGTATCACTTAACTTACTCAATTAAATTATTTTTTGCCACAGAGAAAGAGACAGATTAAAATTACAGCCAAGTCAATCAGTTGTGATATCGAAGACAGAGGTCAATTCCCACTGTCTATAACAAACCAGGTGAGTGCTCTAAGCACTGGACTATGGCATTAGCCTCTCTAGAGCCAAATGGATATTTAATTAGGTATATAAAGTAAAGCAGCTCCAACAGGAAAAACTGTCATTACCAGAACAACTTAGTGTTCATAGTGTTCGTTCCACTTGCGGTGTGGGAGACGTAGTGATGAACCGAGCTGATCAGGAAGTTGAACATGAGTTTCCAACATATCAAGTAGAAGTCCTAACCATTACATTTATCTTCTAGGAGATCTTTCTCTCAATCTCTCCCTGGCCAGACATACTTTTCTCAATACAAGTTTCATAGACTATGATACCCTTCTGTGAAAAATCTACTGAACCACTGCACTAGGATCTGTTACTTAATTCTTTGGTTTACCTGGTGATGTCCAAGCTTATGGAATTCAGAGATAATGTGGCAAAATCATAATAGTAGACGTCTTATAAACTGTGAATCCAGCCTTTGCTGGAAGCAGTGTAATAGTCTAACTACACTGACATGGTGTGTACTAGCCCCTAGAACATTTTTCTAGTTTGAGAAAAAGAAATAACAAAGTTTTTAACTTTTGAAGAAGTAACTGATCTGAATTAACTAATGTAAGATTAACAAATTGCCAGTTGCCAAGAGTCTCATATGGCTCCCAAAAGCCACAAACTAGGTCTGAGATTCAAGAGGAGGAAGGAAAAGGAAGGAAAAAGGAAAAAAAAGGAAGAAATAGTACTGCTGCTGCTAGTAGCCTGCAACAGTGCCATAGGGACACTATGAATGATGGGCAACCATTTTTTCTCCTTTCTTGTTCCTTTAGAAATACAGGTCCTCACACAGTTCCCACTGTGCATATATGCATACATATGCTTTATTGAGCTGGGACTATGGATTACAGAGATTCATACAACAGTGATGATGAACTAATTAAACAGTATTATATGCACAAGATCTCTGACATACAATAATTCTAAGTTAATATATTGAACTTTCCTTTCCCTGTGTTATAATTGCAATTTGGCATGCTCTAGTTATTACCACAATACTTTTGCAAAAGTGAGATATAAATTAAGATGAAGCCACTCCGTGCGTTAGCTACTATATTCTTTGTGTTGTTAGTGCTTACTCAGGGTCTTTTTCTTTACGGAGATACAGGGTTGCCTAAAATAATGCTGCCAATTTTTTTAGGGAAAAAACCAGTTGAAATTATTCTTAATATTGTATTTTTCATAAATCATATTTTTACTCTGCCTATAGCAATTAACATATTTATTATCCCATATTGCTTAGAGAAGCATTAAATCTAGCCAGCTGAGGAAAATCTGCTATCACAATTTTATGCTCTGACTGATCTAGGTGAAGTGACTCTGTCACAGATATTGTACCAACCTCTTCTGTTCTTTGTCAATTCAGAACATGTTTGTCTATTTACGTGAAATAGCCTGAAGCTGTCAGGGACATCCCTGTAAATAGTCTTCCTATTTTGACTTGAAATGACACTATGCCTTTTCTACCTGCTTGGGTCTATGGTTAAAACAGTTTCCTATATGCACAGTTATTGAGATCAGAATAGCTCCATCCATAATGGATTAGTTTTTTGTGAGTCATGTGCTTCTGAGAGATACTCCAAATGGATACTTGAATAACTTAAATTTTGATGCAGTCAAACAGAATTATAGCATTTACTGACACTATTTATATAACCCCAAATTATATAGTATATGAAAGAAGAAACAAAGAGAAACCATATTGTTAAATACCGTAGTAGCATGATTCATCCCATTGGGAAGCTTTGTTATAGAGGAAAATGAAGATAATTTCAAGGAACTGCAAATGTGCCTTTGGGCACATATCCCTCCCTGTGTGTATGCTACAGGAACTTTGCAAGCACTTAAATAATGGCTTTCTGTCTAAAATGCTGGAATGCATTTGCATTTAGTACTAGATTCACTGAAATATTCTGTGAGATTCAGTTTATCTTCTAAATCCTGACCTCCTGGCTCTCCCAGGAAGAAGTGACAGAAAGAAGAGCTCGCTATGCCTCTGCCAAGCAATTAATTAGTTCATCTTAATAAAAACTAATGATGTGGGGGAGGTGGGAGAAGGGTGGAGGGGTGGTGTAGAAAGCCAAATTTGAGGTTCTGGCATCCATTCTCGTTATTCAGATCATTTGTTTCCTACTCTTCTTGGTGGAGTCATAGCCTTCATCTCTCCTGTTCTACCACTACAGGGCACTGCACAGTTATGAGGTATGCAGCCATTCCAAATGACAACCAATTCTATCTAAATAAGCCATATATGTGTCAAGCAGAAACTTTTAAAAATCTGTAACAAATTCTACCCTTTCATTCCAAAGTTCCAAGTAACTTCAACTTGTTTCATCCAACATGTACTAACACAAAATTAGTATTTACAGAGAAGAGTCATAATGCAACAGTATTGATAACTATTTTTAAAAATCTACTCTCACTGTATCTGAACATAGGTACCATTTTTATGTATTTTGCAAAGCTTGTTTCCTAAAGAAAATACACAATAATGAAATGAAGCATACATTCATAGTTACAAAATGTAAATAGAATCTGAAGCAAATAATCCAATGTGAACTATTTTTGTTGGGTTTTTTTATTACTGTATTTTGTAATAAATAAATCCATTAGGTCTATGATCTTCTCTTGTGTAAAAGTATATGTACAAAAAATCCTAGTTAATAGATGCATATCAGTTCCACGTGAATTGCAGTTCTTGGGTACCTTTAGATATTTCCATTAATGTTTTCACAGTTCAACTGTTCATTTTTATTTATTACTATTTGCAGCCTATAATTTCAATGAAGGAAGAACCTGTTTTAATTCAGGTTCTGATAACATATGGAAAAATAGAAAGATGCTCTAAACAGCAATGCATTATTAAAATGTAATACTTCTAGGGCTGCAATATTGGGACAGAATGGCTCTCCACAGTGTAGAAACACTTTTGGAAGTGTTAAGTTCTGATGTGAGCTTCTTTGGGAACTCTGATAGACAAAAGTTTGTCTGAGTTTACCTACCATGCAGTTTTTCCAATGAAAGATATCAGCTGCAAGAATTCTTGCCTCTTATTTCCTGGACCATTATGGCTATAACATCACTTTAACACCTCCTCTTTGAAATCCCCACTTCTAAAAGCCAGATTCCCTATGGCTTTTTGAAGAAAAAGACAGGTCCTCAGTGCTACCTTTCCCCTCGTCTAAACCCATATCCTTTTTTTTATTCCTGTCTGCTAGCTTAGCAGCAAAGATGAAGCCAAATTAAGTCTTCCCATTTATTTGTTTTTTGTGGTTAAGAATTCACGAAACAATTGACCACAGCTCTTTGCATGAAAACATGTAATAAAAGATCATTGAGCTACAGAATTGAAGTGATAAATGATTACCCCTGTTGCTTTATTTCTACAGCCCCATCTGTTTCATATTCATACCTCAATTGTTTGTAGCCCTTAAATTCTGTAATGATGTTCCAAATTCTATCTACCATCACTCAGCTCTTTCCTAAAGCCATTTCACCAATATTTTCAGTCTTACAACATCATGTGTCTTGAAATTATCTTGAAAAGTATTTTTAACAGCTTCTTTTGCTAAATATAATCTGCCTTACACAGACACTCTGAATTCCCTTTGTTTCAATTTCAAGATGAATTTCTTTAAGTAAGTATCCTGTACAGCTGAATTTTGTAAGAAAAAAAATGAAGCATAATGAAACCCTGTCTCAGGGTTTCTAGCCGCAGTCATAAGAAGCCAGTGTAAGACTCCTGTTGAAGTGGCTGCATAGTTTATATCACATACAGGACTTATTGTATTCAATACGTCTCCATTTAGTTTTTACTGAAAATTTATCTTGCATATAAGACATGTTTTAAGACTAATTTGTGTAAAAGTGTAGAGATGCATCCATATAATTTTTTCTTGTAAGAAAGTATTCAATTTAAAATATTAAAAACCCTATTTTTCAGTTGTGCTGAAATCAGTAAACACTTTTTAAGGGTTCAAATAAACAACATATGTTCTTCTGTTCTGTTCATGTTGTAAGCTGCCCAGGTGGACAAAGCCTATTTAAAAAATAGCAGCTAATTTGCAGAATTCCACCAGATATGGAGAAACACCTGAAAGGCCAAACAGAAAGCTAAACTGCTGACAGTGCTTGTTCTATTTTCACTGCTATTCCCCAGAGGAACAGTTACATCTTCTGAATTGGTCTATTCCTACCACTTCTAGCTGCAATAATTTTAAAGTTGTGAATAGTAGTGTGTGATAATAGGAAAAAGGTTATGGATTATTATGTACACAGGACTTCTAATGAGACTTTCTTGCCCAGATGTTACGTGTCAAGATTTGAATAAATTATACCACAGTTTGATGAGTGAGTGGAAAGTTAGCACTAAGTCCTAGCTAATTCTGCTAATTGGTGACATACATTAAAGAAGCAGTGTATTATAGGGAACATAACTTGTCACTAAATTAACAGTTTTAGATGTAAATTGACAAATAGACACCCTTGTTTCTTTGTGAGCTGTCCGAAATGAACAGGATTTCCATGAAGTCTAGACGTTTTCCCCAAAGATGATCACAGTTTTTATTTGATATGTGCTAGGAGCATGTATAAATGGTGTCAGTTCTCAAGAGAGAATTTTTGCTGAAATGACTGAGCCATAAAAACTCCATTCAGACTTGGGGTATCTGCAGTTGGACTGTTTAGATCAATTCCAATTTTATTAAAACCCTGCCTTAAAAAAGCATACAGGGCAAAACAAAAAAACCCAACCTACAACAACAACAAAACAGGATAGTGTCCCCCTAAAATGAACATTCCTACCTCTGTTTTTTTTCATTTTACAGGATCAGAATTCACAGACAGAAGATGAAGCTAAATAACTTCAGCTGTCTCTGACTCATACAACCAGAGGTATGTGATAGTTCAGCAGGTCTCTTGGGACCCCAGATCTACCACTGCAGAAAGAATGCTCAATTAGAGAAATGATTACCAACCAAAGGCAAAGCCTTATCAGAGGAATCCCCAATTCATGAAACAACACTTTTGCTACCTTTAGAAGGAGCATCCCTCATCACCAAGCTTTAGCTTATAACTGTTGGTGGTTGCCATAATATTGTACTAATAAACTGGGTGCAGGAAAAAGAATATGAGGAAAGAAGATAGCAGAAGAGTATAATTCTTTCTCTCTCAGGGTGGTAATAGGCATTGCTTTTTTGCCACCATAAAAAGTGTTATGGTGGCACAAAGGCCAAGCTAAGAGATGTCCCTGCCCCTTGTTGCACCACAAATGTCCAACATGATAGAGGTGGTAATAGTTTCTGTCTCTTTATTGAGGCCAATATCTGTTTGCTTTACGGTACAAGAGCACGGGCAGCTTGGAGCTGTCTGTGCTCTCCAACAACCCTGGGCAGGTACTCCCCGGGCTTGAGGGTGATGATACTGCATACCCTGGGAATTCCTACACAGCAGGTGCTCTCAAGCCCTGGAAGCACAGTTTTCCCCTTTTACAGAGACACACCCTGGGCAACCCCTGGGGCATGTGTCTGTAATCGAGGAAGTTCATCTTTTCCCATTTACAGAAACGTGTCTCGGATATTTCCTTGGCCACATTTCTGTAATAAGGGAAAGCTAGGTTTCCCTACTTAGAGATAGGCCCCAGAGAATCTCTGAGATGCATTTCTAAAATTGGAGAACATGTTGCCTGTTTTTCCGCAGGATCGGACCCCTGCCCAAGGTGGGACAATGGGCAAGGTGTGTATTGCTGAGTTAAGTTGATTGCTGTGATGGGACATATTCCACCACAGCTGATCCATTTTATTTGGTAATGTCTGTTTATACCCTTAATCACTAAAGTGTGCCCAATGACAAAAACCAGTGTGCTTGCTTCTGTATTGGAAGCTTAAAAGCATCTGGCACAATCTAATGGTTGTCATGGGATCACTGGAATTTCAGAGAAGCTGTTGCCACTCTGGATGCTGTGGTCATATACTATACACCAAATCAGTCAATCATTTAATTAAATGCTATCAAGCTGTTTTGAATACAAGTCTGGCCACAGTTCTGAGTTGCTCCATCCCTATACCTAATCTAGGGAAGGTGGTTAGCTTGCTATGGACCAAGGACTAGGGCTGTGCAAAGCTTTGGTTACTGGTTCGACTGAGTGGAGATTTGGCCTGATTTGGTTGCCAAATCTCTGAATCTGAATCAAATCAGGAGACCCTTTAATCTCTTCAAATTGAATTGGAACCCTCCAAATTGATTTGGAGAGATTCAGAAAGACTCAGTGATTTGAACATAGACACAGCTTTAAATGTTTTTTCTACATACCTCAAGGTACCAGGTGGCTTGTGAATGCTGCAGTGCTGGAGCGCCTGGAGTGTCCCACAGGAGTGGGGGGGTGGTCCCCAGTGCATTCAGCAGCAGACCCAAAAGTGGACCAGAAGCACTTCCAGTCCAATTCTGCACCCCCTGGTTTGGCGATTGGTGCCTCCTGGGTTTGGTGGGTGGACCCTGGGGTCCCTTGAGGCCAGTTGCTGAGCTGGGGAGGTACAGGGGGCCCCCTGTGTGCTCCCCAGCAGACCTGAAAGTGGACCAGAAGTACTTCCAGTCTACTTCTGGGCTTAACCACCCAGCATGCAGGATGCTCCATCTGCCCCAGCATTGCAGTGTTCACGTGCCGCACCTGGTACCTCAAGGTATGTAGAAAAGACATTTCAAGTTGCGTCTATGGCCGAATCGCTGATTCTCTGAATCGTCATTGAATCTTCAGATTCAGAGTTGCCAGATTGAATTGAGGACAGTGATCTGAATCAATGAATTGAATCACTGTCCCTAATTCAGGCTGAATCCAAATCTGAATTGA
Organism: Crocodylus porosus; assembly: GCF_001723895.1. NCBI lineage: Eukaryota > Metazoa > Chordata > Crocodylia > Crocodylidae > Crocodylus > Crocodylus porosus. Next base: position 57,772,122 of record NW_017728918.1, on the reverse strand, counting down.
ATAGGGCCCATTTTGCACACCCCTACCAGGGTCTATAGAGTAAACCTCATCTGTGATAAGAAAGGATATTCTAAAATACAAAGATATATAGTAGGTCTTGGGAAGTTGATTTGAGGTTATATGAAGGAGCAAACACATTAAAGAAGCCCCTTGATTGCCTCCTTCTAGCCATCCAGACAGCTTGGATAAAATAAGTTAAATTCTGACAAATTGTTTCTGTAGACCTGGCTCAAAAATATATATTTTCACTGTTGATTAAAAGGGAAAGATGTAACTGAATCCTGAGAAACATGCTATGTATTAGGAGAGCCTGTTGCAATGTAATGTTCTTGCTAACTGCCACTGTGATACCAATGAAGTATTCTCACCTTCTGCCATTTCTTGGACCACGACAAAGTGGTGGTACTCTCTTACCCAGAGTAATTGCTGCTAGTTATCTTTAGCAATGACTACCATAGTTTTTCCAGTTCTTGCTCTATTAAGGATAAACTCCACCCAAGTGATTGCCTTTCAAAATCTGGATTGTTAAACAGTAACATTGAGGTTAAATTTATAGCAATCTTGATATAAAAATGTGGTATATTTAAAATATAAACACATTAAGATCCATTATCTTAAGATATATGGCTACTTTGTTTGCTACATACTCCAGAATTGCAATTTAAATGGCCTATTGCAGATGATAATCTACAACATACTTTATTCTCTGCATTAGTCCCCATGGGAACTTAACATTCCATTTGGATTCTTTTTGATTTTATGCTCATGATTTAAGTGCTCATGATAATAATACTAATACTTTGCTGTCTGAACTAACAGATGTTTGGGAAAGCAAAATGATCAGTTTGCTTTCATTGTTTTGAATTCAGCCAAGCCTCATGGCTTTAAAGGAGAGATTTCTTAAATGTTTTCATAGAGAACATGGACTCATGTCCCCAAAAGACTTCAGCAATCCATCTTGGGATTATTGCAGAATTTAGGAGCCTTAGTTCAAGAGTGTGATCCTCAAAATCCCCCATCTCAACTTTAGGTAATTCAATTGTTTTCAGTAAAGTTTCCTAGGTGTCTAATATTCTGCTTATTCCCAGAAATGCCTCCATCTTGGTAGGCCTGGAAAATTCAGCAACTATTTCATGCTGAAGCCTCACTGAATTGTCAAACAAGGTTTTCTTCTAAGTCTCTCGAAGGACCCAATCCAGCAGTACACACTGGCAAAGTTGATCTCTACAAAAAGCATAATGGCCATGACTACTTTTGTTCAAAAACATGGAAAGGGAAGGAAGGAAAACATGGAAAGTTTCATTACTGTCCAACAGGTCAGTGATAATTAGAGCATTAACCCAGAATGTGGGATACCCTGGGCTCAAAGGTATGTTAGGAGACATGCAGAAATAAGAAGTATACTCTCTCCTTATTACTATCCATAATATAATTTCTAAAGAGAGAAATCCTAGAGTCAAGCGAAACGTTATCACTGATTGAGACGAAGCTGGATAGGAACCATAGCTTGTTACATTTAAGGCTAAATACAGACATTTGGAGGTGTTAGAGAAAGATTAAATTACACTAAAAATGGCCAACTGATCTAAGGTAAGTTGGCATGGGGGGTAGCAAGAGGGATTGGGGAAGGGGCGGGACTAATGCAGGGTAGGGGAAATCAGGGGTCTGTGGGTCAATCAGGAGTACAAGCAGGATCTGTAGGAGGAATGGGAGGATCGTGGGATCTGAGGGAGTGATAGGAGTTATGGGGGGGGCAGGCAGCATCTGCAGGAACAATTAGGGGAGAAGGCATAATCCGTGGGAGTGATGGGGGGCCAGAAGGGATCCATGGGGGGACGGGGAGGCAGGTGCGATCTGTGTGTGTGTGGGAGGACAATCATGATCCATGGGGCATTTCTGGGGTCTGGGTGGGTTTGGTGGTATCAGGGGGGTTCATAGGATGCTCGGGGGGGCTTGAGGTGACCAGGCGCTATTTTTAGACCCCTGACCCTCCCTCCCCAGTGAACCTACATCCTCATCACACTCACCCCTCCTGCAATTGCTACTTAGTTGCTCAGTTTCTGGCAGCAGCAAACACTGATAAAACACTGGAGCTGTAATATTGCTATAATATTGCAAAGGAAACGTGTTACTTTAATTGCTCTGTCAGCCAGCAAAGGCAAAGTAAGCAAAATACAAAACAAGCTCAGTTCCAGATGTTAATCTGGCAATTTACACCAGCTAAGCATCTGAATCTTTATCTGTTGCCACCGATATGATGCAATCTTTATGTGTATTAGGGAAAGATTACAAGCAGCATATCTACCCATGGCTGATTACTTCTAAACTTGCAATTTTTATGATGGGATTTAAAACATTCTGTATTAGATTTTCTATTTAAAGGAATAGGTAGAATAATAACCATGAAAAGTACAATAATTTTGTATTTTATGTTGTACTTAAGCATCAGACCATTTCTAAGATTAATTCTTTTCAATAGATGGCATTCATAAGGTAAAATTACCCTACCTAAAATCATGGTAATCAATATACTAAACTACAACTTAAGGAAAATACAGACCTTCAAGACCTGAAAAAGGTAATCAAGTTACTGAAGAGAGGAGAACTTCTTCCTCTGGTTATATGAACTCACCCACTAGAGAAACAATATATTCAATTTTGCTTACACAGCTGGGTACATATTTTGGGGCATGTGGTAGCAAGAAAATGTTTAATTGGAGAAGAGGCTGTCACTTAGCTGCCTGAGCCTGGGATACCTGTAATCATTTCAATCTTTGCCAGCATGACTCACTTGATTTTCCCAGTCTGTTTCTTTAGTTATTCACATTTAACTATAAAGAACGGTGTGGGCTTTGAACTAACCATGCTTACAAATTGAGTTCTTACGCTGATGAGCTCACCAGAAAAGCTCTCTCAGCCAGGAAACTTCAAAGCTTTGCAAAAAGCTATTACCAGCCATTCTTTAAAAGTCTCATGTGTTGCTCTAGAATAACAACAAATTCATTGGTAATCCTGCTTGGTAACGAGAAAAGGCCTTGGCACCCAGCACTGCAGAACTGGTTTTATCATGCACAATATTGAGAAAGTAAGCAGAAAAGGTTTTTGTTCCAATCTGATCAAAAAGTGTGTATTTGCAAGATGATATTATGCAACCTAGGCATATGAGATTAGATGTGGCATGAGAGGATAGAAAATGAGGAAGAGCAAAATAAATTATTTCCCTATATTTACCTAAAATATGGAATAATTACTCTGTTTTTATATAGGCTAAATTTGCTTTTGTTATTCCGCAAGTAAAGCATATAGGATCAGAGACTATAGAGAGTTCACGCGGGTTTCTTGAGACACTTTGAGAAATACTATAAATTTGTATCTACAATACATAAATACATGATTTTGCCTGAACAACAAAAGAAAAAAAGGTTCAATACAATCAACAAAAAATAATTTTAAAAAGACAAGTGATTTTGAGTTCCTTAGATTTTGCAGTGCCCAACTTACAACATCTTGAAAAGGCCTGACTTTCTGAAGGTACTACAAACCCATCCTCTGAAAACCAGGTTGCAAGAAGGCAAATTAAATTTGACACTCAAAAATGTAGCACCCAATATCACAAATCACTTGAAAATCTTGGTCAATTTATGTAAATTCATGTGTGTTTATATGTTTCTATTGCAGTATTTGTGTCTACATATAAGATATATAGCACTGGCAGACCTGCAGAAGAAATATACAGATTTACCTATTAGTTTTTCAGAATAAATTATATATGAATAACTTTGTGAATCTCATATCTATTTTACATAAGCGAGCAGTTTTTCCCCACATTTTGAAAGTTAAATTTAGTGTTGCTTCTTTCATATGGATGACTTGAAGCAACAATTATAAGTCCAGTTTGAGGTTAGTTAACCAGACTAATTTTCTTGAGGAAAGGGAACGTATCTCTGCAATATCACCATCAAATTTGTATAGACAGCAGAGTGTTGTTATGTGGTCCCTAGTTTGATCAGGGTTGCCACAGACATATTATGCAGAACTGCCGACACACCATCTGTGCATAAAGGCTAGGAACTGACATTACACATAAACCAGTTTAAGTGGTCAGAAACTGGTTTAAACCTGTAACAGAACAGACATTTAGTGCGTATAAAGCAGTTTCAAAATGGCCAAAACCAGTTTGAGATAAACCTGGTTGAATGTAATATCAGACTTAACTGATTTGGCTCAAACAAGTTTATGCAATGTCTGTCCCAGGCACCCCCAGCATCCCAGCATGCTCTCTGGGCTGAGTGGCTCTCTCTGCTCCAGCCATGGGGCTAACTCTGCCCCTTCACTCTCTAAGCAGAGCAGGAACCTGCCCTAGCAGAGACACCAGCTCGCATGGCCCCATTAAGGCATAGTGGGCAGGAAGGGGGTTAATTCTTCCTTCCTTCCCCATTACAGCTGTGGTCAGCCTGTCTGCCAGGGAACAGAGGGGAGGGGGCTGCAGCGGTGGCCCCTGGAGCTGCACCGCTGTAGGGACCCCTTCTCTCTGCCCCCTTCACCTTAATGGGGCCATACTGGGTAGGTTGTTCCACAGGGCTGGAAGAGGGGCTCTGTTCCATGCTGGGGGTGGTCCTTCCCCCTCCTCCTTCTCCCAGGGTGGGGAGGGGGACTCTGTGAGGCACTGGATGGGGACTATTTCTCCTCCTTCTCTTCCTCCCTGCCACTGCAGAGCTGGCAGTGGGGGGGCTCCATTTGATGCTGCTGGGCCCCGGAGCAGGGGTGGGGAGGCAGGGGAGGCTCTGTTTCATGCTGTTTCAGTGCACTCCCACTGCCCCTCCTATTCTTCCTCCCAGAAGGGCAGTGGGAGTGCAGAGCTTGGAGGGGCAGGGTGTGGGTGTGAGGAAGGGTGGGGGGGTATCGGGTCCCCCACACACTCCCCCCATGGTGTACAGCTCTCACTGGCTGGCCGCAGCAGCAGGCGGGGAGGTCAGGGCAATCGCGCCTGGCACAGGCATGGCTCCAGCCAACTCTGTGTGGTGGGGGGAGTGGAGCCTGACTTATCCTCACAGCTCTGCTCTCTGAGCCTGAGCCTGCCGCAGGGGGAAGCCCTGCACAGGAGCCAGCTGCTTCCCCCACTCCCTGCTGTGCAGGTCCCACACTGTGCCAGGAGTGGAGGGAGCTCTGCCCCCTGCTTCCTCACAGAGTCCAGCACTGAGCTTCCCCTCTGCAAGTGCAGAGTTGCAGCCCTACACTGGACTCTGGGCCAAGCGACCACAGTGGCCATGCCCTGGAACCTTCCATGCTTTTCGTGGAAGGTCAACACCAGGAGGCTTTATTGTTGGGTCAGAAATTTGATGTTTATCCCAAATGGTGGTTTCATCCCACACATTCCTCCAAGAAGAAGATATTCTATTAGCATGCTCTCTTTATGCAATATATACATTGGAATACATAGAGACAGATAACCATTTTGATAGTAACACCTCTTACAAAACAAAGAAGGTTATTTTGTCAGTATGCTTGGTGTGATATTGGTTTTTAACCCATATGCTGTAAAAGGCAATAATATGAGATTTCTTACAGAAAAACAGTACGTTACCTGTCGATACTATATTGGGGACTTAAAAGTTTTAATTTATCTATTTACCATCAAGTGATAAAGTCATATGTGACTGTTAGAGGTACTTTGAAATCAATTAATAAGTTTCTAGTTCTCACCTCCATGTTTCTGTGGTGTAGAAAGTGGCTCCAGCCTAAAGATGGAAGTGGGGTAAAATAGAGTGAGGGATGGCTAACCATTCCTCTTCATCTGCACACTTTTTCATTGATGCTGTCCCAATTACATCTTTGCTTTAAGTTTGTGCGCAGCTGTTATCATCCAACAAGAACACAGCATTGCTAAGAATCAGTGACCAAAAATGAACACTAATAGCTGCTATGCATGAACATTAAAGGGATAATTGATTCTACTGAAGAGATACTAAGAACTAAATCTGATATTACAGTCATGTTCTAGGTCTGGCCCTCTAGCTTGTTTTCTCATTTCATCTTCTGAATCAAAGTGGCTAAAGAACTCTTTTTCTGCCTAGTTCTTCCATAAAGCCCTGTTCAAGTAGCAGAAAATATGTTGCTTTCTCTAAGACCTACAGTATAAATGGACTGTAATGCTATTCCTCTCCTTTCATCATCCATATTAAAGCCTTTTGGATAGGGCATAATATAAAGCTAATCATAGAGTTAAAGAATCATAGAATCATAATCTTCACCTAGTTCATCACAGAATCATAGAGAAGTAGGGATGCAGGGACCTTTATTGGTCATCTAGTCCAACCTCCTGCCTGAGGCAGGATCATCCCTATTCAAACCATCCCATAAAAATCCATTGTCTAACTTCTTAGGAAAAAATACACAGTTAGCCCCAACAAAACATAAGACATAACACTGTAACCTGCCACAGGTAAAGCAGGGGGAGCACAGCAGCCAACCTTCTACTTCTGTAAAAGATCCCAGGAAGAGGGCCATGCTCCCCACTACCGAGGAAGGCAAAAATCCCCACAGTCAATACTAATATTTGACCATGCATTTAATTTCTTTCCTGGTGATTAGATATGGTTATTGATCTGACCCTGAGCAGAGGGGCAAGACCATCTAGTCAGGAAACTCCAGTATAAGCAAGAGCAAGAGCACTGGCATGGGCTAGTCCCAGTCTCCAGCCTTGACTTGAGCCAACATCTGATGCCTCTGAGGAAGATTTAAATAAACCCCTGACGTAGCAGCAGGGGGAATTCCTCTGAGCCCCATGCATCAACCAGCTGCAGAAGCACAGAAATAAATAAATTTATGACCACAATGAAAATCCTACTGATAGTCATAAACTTCCTCTGTAGTGCTTCAATCCTACATAATCTAGTACAATAATGTTAAATAGCATACTCAGTAAAATCTCACTTCTCTAGTGCCAATTAATAAAATTTTCAAAATGTGTTAATGAAATGCCCTGAAAACACACACAGTAAGTTTTAAATCTCCATTTAAAAGTCAAGAGCATATTTACTTCCTAAACAACAGTAGCATATATTACAGAAAAGTGAGTCATATCAAGAAGACCTTGTCAATAACTCATCAAAGACAGCAGGTTTGTGAGTATAAAATGTGTAGGTCACTATCTATGGATATAAATCAAAATAAGATATGGACCTAAACTGTATAAACCTTGAATGTTAGGAGGCTTTTATAAATCAGTCTTCTCTTTACAGGCAGATGCAATTAAGTGAAACTAAAAATAAGGTGATGTTTGTGGTGAGGTTACTAAGTTTGGCATTTTCAATGTGTCATTTAGGTTTTTTACTCTCAGAAGCCTATTAGTAAATTAATTAGATGGGCCTGTTAAAAGGCCATTATAACATTACACAGCAGAGAAAACTTAAAAGCATGAAAAATTTTATAAATCAGGTAGAAAAATATATTGGCTAATTCAGCAGCATTTCTTAAACTATAATCTGATGTTTTTACTGCAGCTGGGAAATGATGTAAAGCAAATTTGGAATCCTATGAACACACCAAGATTCCTGGCTACCAGTCCATATTCCAGTTAACAACTATCAAACTTAACAGAATGGCTGGCATATTCTTTGAGTGATATGTTAATGGAAGTTACGCTTTGCAACACTATAAAGAGAATATAGTACAGTTTGGCTTTGAGTTGACTAACCGTTGTCATAAACCCACAATATTTTGAGGTGATCGTGGAATGTTTTCTTGAATTCATTTTTACTAATATGGCATGTTTGGTCTCTAGGTACAAGTAGCACCAAACGGTGTTATTGTATGTAAACGGCCAGAAAAGAAACAATATTTAAACCTTACCATAGGAGCAAGTGCTTGTCCTGAGTTTTCCCAGACATAGAGAATGACTTTAGGCCAGCAGGCTGAATATTCGCTTTGACAGGAGAAATTGCAGAAAGCCCTGAGGGGAAGGACAGAGGCAGTAGCTGCTTTCTAACCTGTTGGGCTGAGGAGGAGAGCTTGTTTCATTCTTACAGCTTAGTAGGCTAGGGTGCTGGGATAACATAAAATTATCATCCTGATATTTTCTTTTGTTTGTTTATTCTTATATCTCTGTCTGTATCTCAACATATAATCACTATGTCCTCCTAGTTTCTATTGGGAGAGGAGCAGTTTTCCTGATAGAAGTGTAATGCCTGCATTGAGCCTCGAGGATTCAGTGTTTGTTAAGAGAAAGAAAAGTAGTTTGAAAGAATGAGGTGTGGAATGTGACTTATTGTTTTCTGCAAGTTTAGTTAGATCAGGGATGGACAAATTTAGCCTGTGGGGCAGATCTGGCCCACCCAGGGATTCAGTCCAGCCCGTGGTGAGTCCCTTGGCCCCACCCAGCCCCATTGAATGTGGCTGGTCCTGTCACCCTCAGGCACACAGGTGCCACCTGGCACAGCATGGCAGGAGCTATAGTCTGCAAGGCCAGGCAGTGTAGTGGGGGCAGCCTGGCTGGTGGGCTCAGCTTCCTGGCAGCCTCCACTGCTAACACCTGGGAGCAGATGCATGCCCTGCCACAGCTGCCTTCACTGGACTGGGGGACAACCTAATCGGCGACCTAGTGATCGATGGGAAGCTGGGTGACAGCGACCACGAGCTGATCACCTTCACCACCCGCCGTAAA
>NW_017728918.1:57751993-57763449 GCF_001723895.1 Crocodylus porosus | reverse complement strand
TGAACACCTTCAAGAGTAAATTGGATGCTTATCTTGCTGGGATCCTATGACCCCAGCTGACTTCCTGGCCTTTGGGCAGGGGGCTGGACTCGATGATCTCCCGAGGCCCCTTCCAGCCCTAATGTCTATGAAATCTATGAAAACTATGACCCTGGCTCTGCTACCCAGGTACCTCAGGCCCATCCACCCCACACCCACTGCCAGAGGCATGAGATGCAGCAGGCAGGCAGGGGATCTGTGGAGCTGTACTGACTGAAGCCCAGGACCCTCTTGGGCAAGGTGTGCCCAGCCAGATGGATGGGAGGGGGCTGCAGGTGTGCAGCAAGCAGTGTCCAGGAGTGGGATGGGCAGGTGGGGTCTGGATCATGGGGCAGTGACAGTGTAGAGCCATTATCTACTCCCTGCATATCTTTGCGATGGGTGCCAGTTTCACAGGGAACCACAAGGCAGGGAACTGGTGTCCATCTCAGAGACATGTTGGGAGTGGATTGCAGCTGTGCCCTGGTTCCCAGCTTCATGCTGTAACCGACCCATGATCCTATCCCTGGTCCTGGCCCCAGGCCCAGCCCCAGCCTCAGCCCTGCCTCCCTGTCCCACTCCTGAACGCTGCTCCATGCTGCCCATGGCCCCATCCCATCCACCCACCCAAGCACTCCCTGCACGCAGTGGTCTTGGGCTGATCTCCATGGAGACCCCGTCTGCCCTCCACTCCATTTAGTGCCCCTGGGGCTGGATAGGATCAACTGCACCGGCCCTTCCTCCGGCCCCCTGCTCTGGGCCAGGTCAGCACCCTCCCCACACCTGGCCTGGTCTGCAACAGCTCACCAAAGCACCTTAAGTGATCCTCCAGCCCAAATAACTGCCCACCCCTGATTTAGATCTACCCTCTGTCTTTATCAACCTAGTGGAAGGTCCTCCATTTAGTAAAGCAGTAAGTTATTATGGTTAAGATTACTTCCTGTGAACATGCCCTAGGCATTTCACTGCATAGTTGCTCATTGCTTTTGCTTCTTTACACCTCATATTTTAGAGATTTATCAGTTTCCATGAGTTCTGGATCTGACCTTTCTTGAGGGATGTTTACTGCAGCATAGTTTATTCAGATTATATTTTCCTTGTATTGCAAAATCTACAGATATGATATGATTCTAGTAATACATTTGATTTTTTGGTGTTCATAAATGTTGGCCACCTATTGGATATTGCCACAACATCTGACTCAAGGATGACGCACTTTGGGCAGGTGGCCAGTCCATAGCAAACAGTCCATTTGGCTGTGTTGTATTTGGTAGAGTGTGCCAAATCAGTTCTGGTAACATTATTGCTATAACATGTAGACACATTGCCCTTTAATATATTTCTTGTCTTAGATCATTTGTATTCATAGCTACATAGCAGTTATTGACTGCTATAATTATTACGTTATTATTATGTATTCTAAAAATACTTGACTTCAAAACACATGGGCACCATTATACCAATTAATAATACATCAATTTGCTTGAGGAGAAAGGAACAAGCATCAACTCCTTTCCCTACAGATTAAAGCAATTTGCTTGAATAGAACCAAATCTTGGAATTTTTCTTTGATTTTACCATTTATCCCGTTCCTTTGGTTCTTGCTTGTGGTATAGTATTACTATATACTTAGCAGAACTATGAACAATCACAGCTTGCCATTTCCATTAGCTGCTCTTATTTTTGGATTTCTGGTTGATTTTTGTATTAAAACATGGGGAAACTTTTATTCAGGTTTTAGACAGAATAAAGTGTTTTCACATGACTGTAATATATATTACTATTTCAGAGAGAAAAAATGTACCTTTCTTGAAGTAAGATAAAGTCACTAACACATTCTGGTTAATTTATAGTCTGTATATACAGTTCTTTTTACTGCACATTTTATTATTTTTATAAGATATGCATGTAGTTGGTTAAAAGAGTTACATTGCCACTAGTAGTATAAAAGCATGACTTGGACTAAAAATATTTGTTCTAAAAATATTACATCTGGTGAATTATACATTAAAAAGATATTGATATTTCTATTTCAGTGACATAGAGATGTGGGATTACCTAGCCCTAAAGTGATTTAAGAGAAATGATGAAGCTAAAAACCAAATAAATACATCATCTTTATAATGCTAATCAGCTAAATGATGCAACAGAACTAAACACTTATAACAAAAGCACTGATAGAAATCTATAATACCAACCTATTTATAGTTTAAGGGTATCTACTAACTGAAGCTCTATTTTTATTGAACTACCTACAGTAAAACTGTATTTAGCAATCCAGGGATAATGACTCCAATTAATTATCTCATTACTGTATGCTAACAGAGTTCAATTTTTCTTACCTTCGTGTGTGTCATGATAACGAATCTGTATCCATTATGTCTTAACAAATGTTGCTTCATAAATCCATAATTCATATAAAAATGAGTCCCTGAGTATAAGACAGCAGTTGTTTTAGATATACACAAAATATATTACTTGATACAATAATTTTGTTCAACCTGTTTAAGTGCAAGACTGGTTGTTCCCTCAGATCTTTTTAGAAGAAAGAATACATGTTGTGTGGTTACAAAATGTACAACCTGCTAAATGATACTCGTGGAATTTGCTAACAACAAATGAACAAGGAATATATTTGCACAGCTTATTAGGACTGATGCTATACAAAGCTGTTAGATTCTAAGTAAAGCCAAGTACTCCCACACACTGTACACTTCTAATGAACATGCTAGAAAATAAGAAGCAACTCCACAAAACTGGCTTTCCTTAATTACGGATGATATCCATAAGTTTATTAATGCAATTCCTCAACTTTGCTGGAGAGGTTCCATTTAGTTAAAACTAGAAAACAATGATTATGTCTATAATGTTAAATTATGTATTATTAATGTTATTGTACAGTAAAACTGTATTCCTATTCTAACTGCTCTTATAACCTTATAATGATGAAGGTTTTCTGTGCAATCTTAATTTGGCCCCCCTTTTGCACATGCATAATAATCAGCCCTTAATGACATGATGCATAATAGTTTTCTGTGGGATCTCTTATCTTATTTAATGCACAGGACAGGTGGTGCTCACCTAATTAGCAGCTATTCAATCTTTTCTTTTATCCTTAATGTGCAAAGTGAAGACCCAAGCCTTATTTATGCCCAATATTCAAACTCTGTTCTGAGTTATACCACTATTACTTTTCTACAGCATTCTGAACCTCAGTATCTAAAGGCTTCATAAACATTAATGGATTTATTTTTACTGCATTCCTGAGAGGCAAAGACATGTACAAATTGGGAGCAGAGGAATGGTGATTAATATAAAAAGTTGCCACTCATTTTTAAGTGTCCCATCTATATTGATTAGGGTCTAGTGTTTTTGTTTTTCTGAATACCTAGCATTATAGTACTTTATGTGTACAGTGCACAGCTTCTCTTGAGGCTAGCTGACTTCTGCAACAAATAAGTGAAGGATCTTACAGACAATAGTTGTATTTCCAATTCAGTCCTGATGCAACTGCAGAGCAGGTTATCCTGAGCATTGAATAAAGTAGAGATCCAGGGTGGGGGGAAGAGAAGCATCATGTAACTAAAAACTGCACAGTACACACGAGGGACCAAATTTTACTTGTATCAATAAGGTTAATTCTGCCATTTCCTGACATTTGAGCACTTGATTTGGAACCTTAATTATGTCTGAAAAGTAAAGTCTCAGCTCCAGTCCCAGTCCCTGCTAGATCTGTTAAAGTAAAGGCTGCCAGAATTGTTTAACATGAGCAAAATAATTTTCTCTCATTGCTTCAAACTCTGTAATGAAGGAACTGTTTTGGCTGAAGTTTTCAATAAAAATTCAGCCTAAAGAAGACACCTGGCAAAGAAAATACTAACCTGAGCATTTAGAAATCGGTCAAGGTTATGAGCAGACAAAAAACCCCTATTACACAGGCACAGACAATCTCAATAATAGTTGGCTGCTAAGTGCTGTGCTTATTAATGCAAGAAGCAAGCATTTGGGGGGTGATATTTTTTATTGGACCAACAGCATAGTTGGGATAAAGTTAGACAAGCTTTTGAATGCAAGGCTTTCTTTCTTTGACCTGAAGAAGAATGCTTAGTATTCAAAAGGTTGTCTAACCCTAACCCAACTATGCAGTAGGTCCAATAAAAAATATCACCCCCACAAGTCCTTAACTCTCTCCTAATTCCCTGACCATCACAGCTAAAACATCACTCTAAAACCCACCTATTAATATCCTTTGAGTAGTTCAGTTCATTGGCACTATATGTCTAAGTTGGACCATTAGTATTACTGGGATTTATGGCTTTAAGCACAGAAGAGTAGATTCCTTCACACTTAGTGTGTTGGGCATTAAGAGATAAAAAAATACATGTACTTTCACTCACTAGTAAAATCTCTGTGTTCATAAAAATATAATCTTTTAATATTGAAATGAAACTGTTTCTCTTTGCTTAGTTTGCTTTTTGCAAATCCACATAGGAGAAGCTTTTGTTTAAATTGTGCACCATGTTGTGCACTGATTTTTTAAAAACTTATTTCAATATTTGAATTCTTGCTTCAGTTTTTGCTTAAGATTGAATCCTAAATTACTGGACCTAAGTAATCTCCCTGTTTTTGTTTTCTGTTTTTTTAAGGGGATGAAAAGAATAAGAAATACTTTTTGATCCATATTCTGTCAACAAGAGGGTGAGTAAACCAAAGAAGCAACATCCATTTCTTCCACATTCTATCTAATTTTTCCAGGCTGTTGGTTTGATAAGTGAGGTAAGACAGATCTTGGTTTGGGGATATGCAAAATATTTTGCCCCAGCAAATCTGTGGGGATTTTGAGATGTAAAATATTACTCAATTACCCATTGACCTAAGGTCACATAGTTGCAAAGAGACTCAGACCCTAAAGAAGCCAAACTTTAGTCTGTAGGTCTATGAAGGTCCCCAGGCATTGTAGGGTATAATGATAAGATAAATAGTGTTGCCTGATGAAGTCTGGTTTACATTATTCTGCTTTGTCAGCCGTGCTGGATGATTCAGTGAAAATTTCACCAGTTGTGGAATTTCCCACAGTATTTAGTCTTTGGACCCAGGTATTTAATTTTCATTTCACTTTCAAAAAGTCTTTTGTGACATTTTAACTACAATTCCCAAAAATACAGTTTTAACAATAAGTCACATCCCCAAAACAAAAACAAAGTATTGATTGAAACTAACTTATTTAAAAACCTAATTTATTAAATAGCCACACAGGAAAATATTCGTTAATGAAGAGAAAGGATTATCTACTCATGGCCAAAGAACTGCAGAAGCTCTCATATGACATTCCCTGCACTCAGCAGTTTCAGCAAACACAAATTTAAAGTTGTATTGGAACTGGAGTCAGTGAAGCTTCACAAAGATTTAAGGGGTGATTTCCATTAGTTTTGTTGCAAAGCTAAGAGGAGTAGGGTAAGGGGGGTGGATTGCAATTCTTAGGGAAGTGGCTCTTATTTATGATTATACGTATAAAGGAGCTAGTACATTAAAACAACAACTTGTTTGAGGCTGCCAGGTTCTACCACAGTACAAACAATAGTGGAAATACTTTACTTACCAAAGATATATGCTAAGGCCTGACCCCATTAAAATTAGTGGCAAGACTTTCTGGGTCCAAAATTTACTCTGTACTCATTGCCAGGTCTTGTTCCTCAGAAACTATAGAACGCTCTTTGCCAAAACAGAAGATGTAACTTTGTGCCTAAAAACTAAAATGCTTCCCAGCTATGCAGGTGGTCCAATAAAAGGTATTATCCAAAAAATCCTGGCTTTTGCAATCTTTCCTATACTTTCATTATTGAACCTATCATTGGAGTACCTGGGGTTCATACAGATATGATTTCCTTTTTCCTGGAGAAAAGGCAGAGGATACAATTACTCGGATGAATGTTGAAAGGAGAGAGGAAGAGATCTACAAAACAATAAATGTATCATTTTTGTTGAAATGCCCCTGTTCAACATTTCAAGATAATGACAATAGCAAGAATCAGTTATACCTAGAGTCAGTCTGTGGGCTGGATAATAGTAACTGTTAGTACAGAAATGTACAATGGATTTAGAATTGAAAGGCAGGTTAGCTTGATGCACAGAGTATCACTATATATCTATGCCTCCCCTTTTTCCCTCTTTCTTTTTTTTAGTACAAACATAACTAGTGATATAATGGGTTCTTCATTCTGATAGAGATTTGGTGCTCAGATGCTACAGAGATGACCAGATAAAACCCTACAATACATCTTAAATTTTAAAAGTAATATGCTTGCTACTTTTAACTCTACTCATACTATTCTATGAATATGCAGCATAAGATTAATTGTAAACTTTAACTCAAATAAATGCTTAACATAAATGATTCACTCAGCTTTTTACATGTGCATTTCACCTAGAACTCATGTACAATACAGTATTTAGAGCCTTATTTTGCGCAGGCATTTTATGGAAAAATATAAATATGAGCTTCATAATGTAGTTACTCAAAAACCATATTGTCTCACATTCTACATGCACCTTTCTCCCCAAAATCAGTCTCTGAAAATTTGGTGCATGTATGAAGCAGGGAAACGGTTTTCTTCATTGGAAAAGAAATCACCCTGGAGACACTGTGCATGCCATGCAGCTGCCAGGATGGCACTTGTCTTGTTTACACGTTTGAAAGAGTAGAGTACTGTGTTAAACCTCTCACGGCCCTAGCTATTGCTTGAGTACTGTAGGTTGTGCCTGAAGTTAGTATCTTGAAGAAGCTTGTGATGTGCAAACAACACTTTATTTATAGGAATTTATAGGAACTGCTGGTTGCAACTGTGGACTACAAATCCCGGAGGCACCTGGAAACAGGAAGAGGAAGTAATGTACAAACCCTGCAGAGTCCTGCTGCCGGCCTCCTGGACAGCACATGCCCGAGACCTTAGGGGCAGCAGGAAGAGAAAGTGAACACACAGCTTCTGGCCTGAGCCACTGCAGGCATGTGGCTACATTACCTGAATTAAAGGTAAATGTCTGTTCACTTCTGTTTCAATGTAATCTGTACAGCTTAGACTAACTGCAAGGACTGAATCAATTCAGCCTTGGGCTTTTTGACTGTCTGTACCTAGCCATAGTGAACAGAACACATATGTGGGGGAGAGGGGTAAATCTTAGACCAGGTTTTGCCATTTTTAAATCAGTCTGTATGTACTGAACTTCTGTTCTGTTATGGGTACAGATCGATTTCCAATCCCTTATACCAGTATAATGTCTGTACCTGTTATTTTATATTTATATATATTTTTATATTTTATATCTTTATATTTCCAGGAGGACTAACTCTAACTCACACAGTTGGAGATAGAAAGATTTTTTTTTCCAAGTTCTGCCTTCCAAAAGAAAGGTGCATATCTTATTTGGGGAGGTTTTGTATATGAAAATTCATGGTATTCAACAATTCAAATAAAATAACAAGGTCTCTTGGATAGACCTCAACTAATAGAATAAAATAAATCAAGAGTTCTTATTCTGTTCAAACTATAGGCATACCAACACTGTCTTAAGGCAGCACTTGGAAGCACCGAGTAGCATGACCAGTTCAGTTGCTATAAAATCCTAAAGTGAGGCAATGGAGCTACCTGAGGATGGCCTAGAGCATGTGTTCCAGTGTCACTTTTAGCTTCTCTGTCTTGGATGTGCATACTGGCCAGTAGTCAGGGTTGTGCTCAGGCCAGCAGAAGCTACAGACCCTAAAATGTAATGTCTAATTAGACAGATATATTGGGTCATATTGTCTCACAAATTATTAAGGTCCCAAATTTAAAAATCATCTGTGTGCATATGGGTGTAAACTGAAATAGATCTCAGTGCTGGACTGAATCTGACTTGTCTGCCTTTTAGTGTTTTTAGCCCTGTCTCTACTAATGAAGAAAAGGGACTTACCAGAAAAAAATGATCTCGGAGCTTAAATGCATGATTCTTCAAACTCTTACTTGTGTCAATTTAGATCAATGACAGCAATCCTTTTTGGCAGGCACCAGAAGTTAAGCTCTGTTATTTTCCAGAGTGGTGTTCTGACTGAGAGGTACACCTGACTGAGTTTGCACCCTGGAACACTGGAATGGAGGTGGGGGGGTTGAGCTTCTAACACGCAGAAGGGAGCAGGAAAGATGCTGCTGTGAGAGGTGTGCCAATTTAACCCCTCCCTGACCTCACAACCCACCACAGTTTTGCATGGCAAACAAGGATCCAAAGCGATACATTTAGTGGCAATTGTAACGCCAGGAAAGGCTTGACCTGGTAATGACACGCTGACACCCCTCTCGCAGCAGCATCTTGCCCCTGCTCTACTTTGTGCAGCCAAAAGCTGGAGCATACCTGCCTCCATTCCAGTACCTCCCTTTACTGAGTGTCCGAGGCTTGCATGCCACACACAGCAGTTGCCCATGTCATCTGTGGCATGTGAGCTGCAGATCGGCCACTCCTGATTTAGATCGACTAATGCAAGAAACCCTTTGCTGGATTATATCTGGAGACAGCACTAAAGAATTTCACAAACTGTGCATTGATGGTACATTTATAAATAGTTTATAAAAGGTTTATAAATTATTGTAATTACAAGTAAGGGCTGGAGAAATAGAAACTATCCAGTGCTGCTGGAACCATCTCATTTTATCATCTTATGAAATTACATAGATTATTTTGACAATTACATCAATCGTCAATGGGTGAAATAAGGTTTCTTCTGTTCAAACTGGAAAAGCTTGAAATAACAGTTTGGATTATAGCCATCATGATGTTCCTGTTAGTCGGTTGCCCATAATGATCAAGAATATAATTAAGTAGATTAAGTAGAAATATAGATTTTTCTAAATTGTGTCCAACTGTGGGTACTGAAAATTTATGTTTTGAATAATGCAAATTTAAAATAGAGTTACAAACACTTGTTCTAGTTAAAAGCTGTAGATTTCTCTCATTTCCATAGAAACTTTCTTTTTTTCCTCCTGCTAATCCAACTTTTTCTCTTTGACAAACATTCAAAATTATCTTAATGGTGGTGTATCTACAGGGTTTGTCCAAGGAGGTATTATGATTGGTGGGGTTTTTATATATATAAACAGACAAAGAATTCCTCTTTCTTTCCCCAGTAATTTGAAACAAGACACAAGCCCTAAATTCCCAATGTGACAAAAAGTGTCTAGATTACGGGTCCCAACCTTATATAGTCATAAGCAGTCCCTTTAATTACAAGAAGAAAACCTAATGAATATAATGTGCAAAATACTTCATCTTATATTAATTATCTATATGGTTCAGACATAGAACTTTTCAGTTCCTATGGACAAAGTTTTCATGGAATGATTTTATTGTCCAAGACTTAAGGGTTAGTTCATGAAAGTTTATTCTTTTTTAAATTTAGACATTTCATTTTTGAAGCATATATTTAAATATTACTTTACTTACAGTGCAATGTCTGATTTTCAGTAATTTCAGGTTGGGTTTTAATCTAATAATTTATGGTCACTATCTTCTATACAGTTTACATCTGGCCTCAAACCACATATTTTGATATGCATAGTTTGCATGCACTGGTGCAGCACTTTATACAGTCTAAATTCTGTATGTTGACTCTTATTTATAAAACGATTTATTGAATTTACTATTTTTTCCACCAGTTCTTGCTGATTATCAATATTTTAATTACTATTTATCTATTTTAGTGCAAGTTGTCTTATGCTAATCTTTATTTGCCACCCTAAGAAATCCTTGCCTCTCATCTAATGATTAGAGTACTTGCTAAGAAAGTGGGAGACCTGGATTCTAGGTCCTTCTTAGCCTGAGGGCTAACAACCCACATCGTCCACATTAGAAGAAAGTTCCTGAACTTGCAAGTTAGGGAATAGTTGGGTGAAGCACTCTCCACTCCTTCTGCTGAACCTGGATCAGTGCACAAGAAAAAAGAATACAAGTGTCATGGGACCAAGAGAGCAACCATGAGGGTGCCTGGCTTCATTGACCAGTATGGTTGGTGGGGAGTGAGTTCTGGTTCCTCCTGCCAGTTATTATCGGTTTCTACCCAATGATGGTCTCAAATATAAAATGCATAAACAGTTCTGGAAGAAGTGACCAGAACCCAGAATTCCTTCCTCCATGGGATCAAATGCCCTCAATATAAATCTACCATCACTCTCTCTCATTTTTTCTACTCCCTTCTTCCAGCAAAGACAGTAATGTCACGTAGGATAAAGACATTTTCTCAAAAATACCCCACATAGCACTGAATTCTGCTACAATGCACATTTATAGCAAAAAGAAAAAAATATTTCACTTGTTATCTTTATGTAAGTTCTTTGGAAAAAGCAGCTCCATTTTTTCTTTTTTCTTTTTTTCACCAATACTATGGATTTATATTGTACCACTAACAAGGAATTGGCTTCAAAATCAATGGCACAAAATAGTCCATGGTACATAGCAGCAGCCAATACCTCCTCTGTAGATTTCTAATAGGATGGTTAGAAAATAAGCCTATAGAAAGGATACCAGTCTTTTGTGAATTCTGTAGACTTTAGAAAAATTTCTGTTGTTCTCAAGTTCAATATAGCTACTGCCTCACTATTAACATCACAGAGTTAGTCCACTTGGTGTCTGGTGTGCCTCCATATTGCTGTATAGTATAGGAGTCATTCCTTTTCCATTTAAAATGCAAAGCAGTGTCTGAATTGTGGTGTATGGTAACACCAATTTTAGGAGTTTAAGATGTAAATCTTCAAGTATTACTTGAAGCTATATAAATCACTTTCAACGGTGGGATAATAGTGCAGTGAGAAACCTATGTTGAACATGTAATATTTTATAACTATATTAGGATTAAATCTTTCTGAAGCAAGAAAATTCTGCAGCCAACAGTGAGGGAGGGAAAGAGGAAAAGTATGTGTACATATTTATACAAGAGTGTATATATACACACTAAAAGATAATGTGAGAATTCTTTTGCACACAAATCTCCCATGACTTCCATGGAAATTAGGTGTCATGTAACATGGTAGGGGACAAATAACATACAAAGTACAGATTGACAAAGCCGTTAGATAGAGGGGGTTTAACCTCAGATGTGCAGCTGGACTGATTGTTAACTGAATAGCAAGTAGAAGAAAAAAAACAAAGTGCAAAAGGTGCCTAAAAGAAGTAGTGAAAGAAGGAACAGCAGGAACAGTTAGCTGTAAAGCAAAGTAAAAACAAGATAAACTTTTGTTTTTTGGGTTCTGGAGTTTTCTTGTTTAAACAAGCAGTTACTATACTGTAAACATCAAGCCTCCATATCACACAGTAGTACAGGGAAAAATAAGAACAGAATGAGTTTCATAGTTTCATAGTTTCTAGGGTCGGAAGGGACCTGAGCAGATCATCTAGTCCGACCCCCTGCCATGGCAGGA
>NW_017728918.1:57744349-57750778 GCF_001723895.1 Crocodylus porosus | reverse complement strand
CTGGCTGACTTGAAGACGTCCAACCCCTCCAGAAGCTCCCTAACTAAATCCTCGCTAACCCGTGGCCCAGGTGTGCCTCCCTTGGGGCCTGAGGGGGGCCCAGCAGGGAGGTGGCTGTTCTGGTCCCTACTTAGGAAGACGGAGGCAAAGAAATCATTAAATATGTTAGCTTTGCCATCTGGTGTGACGACCAAGTTTCCCATGGCGTCCTGCAAGGGCCCCACATTACCCGGGACCTTGTGATTGTGACTATTCTAGCAAACATAAGGGCTGTAATTGTAATTACTGGAAATATGATTCCAGTATAAGAGAGTGAGCATTAGGTCATGTTACATGCTCAGGAGCAGAGGTGGGGGGGGCACTGTCACTCCTGCACAGTCTGCCATGCATCAGTCACCCTGGATCAAATTGAGAGAGGCTGAGACACGTTTGCGTGCAGTCTGCACTATACTATGGCAGGGCACCAGAGAGATCAAAGCTCAGAATGCTGTGATTGCCAACTACACAGCTCATTTATTTATCCAAGAAAAAATTGTGAAGCATGGTGTTTGCTATTGCCATTATACAGTAGTGAGCTCTGGGCTATCAAGTTTAAATGTTTAAAATTCCGTCTTATACCTACACTACTTTTGACAAGTTATAGGTTCAGACATAAAGTACAACCTGCAGGAGGCACAAATGTTGCTTTAGTGTAAAAAAATACCACAAAATCTTGACTTTGCACTTAATTAGTGATAAAGGAATTTTAAAGGAGAGACCATGCACATACACATACTTACTACCTTTGATTAGTTACCTAAAAGACATAGCACCTTTTATCCCAAATCTCAACCATAAAAATCCCACAATCCTTGAAATCTAAACGTGGCAGACTGTCAGCTACCATAGAACAGTGGCTGCATCTACACGAGATGCTGACTGATCAGTCATTACTAAATGACTGTGCAGTAACTCCAGTTACTCCAGTAGTGCTGCTGAGCAGCTTTTCATGATGCTGACTGTACAGCAGCCCGAGACTTCTGTGCAGTAGTGTCACATAAAGCTTTCTGCCATGTGATGTCAGCATTTTGTGTAGACGTGGCCAGTGAGTACCTTTACCAAAACAATAACTGGGACAAGCCTTAAAGTCCTAAGAAACTGATAGAGTAGGAAGATGATCAGACTTTGAAGTTACAAAGTTTTTTTTCTTTCATTTAATGTATTGTCTGCTTATTGGTACAAGAACTTTATTTTTTGTATCAGCTCCATCCATTGCATCTCCACCTGGGAGACTGTTGTGTTTATCTACTTCTCATTACACACTCATTGGTTAAAAGCAGAAAATAACCTTGGTAGGTAGGACCAGAACTCCCGGGAGATTTTATTTTTCATGCTGGCCACTGGACTGAGCCTTCTTCTTGCTTGCTTTTCCATTGGCCCCTGAATCTCACTTTGAATCTTTCCTACTAGACCCTGAATGTTGTTTGCCTTCTGGCTTAGTATCAATAGGAGGGGTGGATGGGCTCCTCACCCTGCCAAGACTACAGTGAAGGCACTTTTCAGGGAGGTGGAAAATTTGGGTCTGAAGTGCCTCAACTTGCATAGGCCTTATAACACAGGTCTCCCATTTTCTAGACAACTTCTCTTGCCACTAAACTACTGGGCAAAAGGTGGGCCCTTCTTGTTCCACTGCTTTATACTGAAGTCAATGCTGCTCTCCAGACATTCTGATTCAGGCGGATTTGTCTCTTCTGAACAATCTGCTTCTCCAAAAGATGGAAGCATTTCTTTTCTTAGCCACTTGGCTGGTGACATAGCAGATCTAAGCAGCTCTAAGTCAGGCTCATACCCTCCAAGGAGCAAAGGAAATTCCGATACAACCCTGTGTCTGGTGCCTTTATTGGCTACCTGTAAGCACACCCCTAGTGAGTGACTAGGTCAGGGGCGGGCAATTATTTTGGGTGGAGGGCCACTTACTGAGTTTTGGCAAGCCATCGAGGGCCACATGATGGGCAGCCAGGGGCAGATAAATATTACTTTTCTAAATTTTGTAGGGCCCCCACGGGCTGAATACAATGGCCTGGCAGGCCCTATCTGGCCTGCGGGCCACATTTTGCCCACCTCTGGACTAAGTGATGTAGACAGGCTTCTTCACTCAGTGTTTAGGGAGCTTAGGTACTTAATCCCGTCAGTCAGGATTGTTCCTCTCACAGCCAGGTGCCTAAATTGTAGATAGTGCAGTGCCTAAGTGGACACCTTAGATGTCAGTCAGCATCTGCTTCTTGGTGCTCTAGTAAATCCTCAACAATCAGGATTGTGTTAATATGTTTCATATACAAAGGTATTTCAGCTTATTATTTTTCTCTTTAAAGAATAATCATTTACATTTATGGAAATATGGGCAACCAACTGCTCCTTTCAAGATCACAGCCAGACAGGGGTGGATCCACCCCCATGGCTGCACCCCACTTTCTGACCACACAGCAAGAGCAGAAGCCCAAGCATTTTTAAACTAGTTAAAGAAAATAAGAATCCCTACTTCCCTGCCCCTGAATGCTAAGAGGCACACTCCTTCTCTACCATTTCCCTTTTCTCTGCCAACTGCTGCTACTCTTCCTGCTGTCCTGGAAGCAAGGGGAGCTCCTGTCCTGTCCCACTCTAGCCAGGCTGTGCAGGGGCTGGTCTCAACCTGAACAGCAGCAGTAGTGGTGCTGGGCAGCCAGGTTCTCCTCTCTGCCTGGTGCCCTCCAGCCTGGGAGTAGGCACAGGAAGGGTGAACCCTCCTGCCCTGCTGCTGCCACAATCATTGTTTCAGGCTGAGCAGCCAAGTGCAACTGCTTTGGAGTTCTCCTCACCTCTGGAATAGCAGCAACAAACAGCAGGATTGGGGGTGTGCTTCTGAATAGGGAGGTAAAGAAGGGGGATTCTTACCTGCTTTGGGGACTTAAAAAAGTCTGCAGTTGCTCTTCATGTGGCATGTCCCATTGGGAGGTGAAGGAGCGTAGCAATAGGGGGTGCACACACACCTGCAGTACCAGTTGCTGCTTTCACAGCCCCCCTTGCAAAATCCTGGATCTGCTTCTGTAGCCAAACTAGAAAGGAAGGCCACACATGCCCACATACAAAGGGCCAACTTCATCCCTGGCGTAGTTCCACTGACACAATAGTGATTACATCAGAGGTTAATTTGGTCCGAGTACTTTAAAGTGGATTTAGTCACACTTTTGACTGACAGGCTTTTAAAATAGGTTTAATTCAATATGATTCAATGTTCAGAGATTTTCTCTGCAGGATTTTTCTTAACTTATTAGCTTATAACCTTTCAAGTTAAAAAGTTTATACAGATGTACCAACCACTATTTCTAATCCATTGAGAATAACTGGTGCCTAAGTTTAGAATAGGATCATTATATATTTTCCTATGGTATTAAAAGGACTAACCATAACTCATGTTCAAATCACTTTCTAATCTCAGAGGAAGAAATGACTAATCTATTTTCTAGCCTATTAAACTACTTATATAGTATGCATATACAATGCAACTGATTTACCAATAGTTGTACAAAACTAGTTTCATTAGGTTATTTTTTTATTATTTCCATAATAAAAATTATGTTTCAGTGACTTCAAAAACCAGTTTTCTTCATCCATTTATATTGATTTCTGCTTGGCCAATTAAACAGTTCATTGGTATCATGACAGCCTTTATACCCACTTACCTTACTTTGTTGAAAGAATACACACTTTTCCTAACAAACAAGTCAAATGCTAAGGTAACATGATTGAAAATATCTTGATTGCAAATAGTCTTGAAATGGTCTTTAACTGGTATTTTTTATGGAAGAATAGTATAATTTAAAACAAAATATTAAATGAACTATTATTGTCATGTAAATAAGACAAAAAAGATTGGCAGGAGCTGGATCACAAGCAGCAGCCCGTGGTGGCAGAATGTTGTCAGCCCCTGAAGTTAAGGTTGTCATTAATCACTATGTAATTGTGCAATACACACCCATACCCACAAGGATTGCTGATGTTTTTTATATGATGTATAACTAGTATTCAAATGACAAATACTCTAAGAAACTTAGCAAGATTAGAACAGTACAATAATACCTCAAGTATAGGTGACTGTCAATTATATTTATCATTTTGTGAACACCAAGTTAAGAATAAACAGAGACTGTCAGGGCACGTCCACACATGCAGGCATGAGTGCTTACAGCAGCTCAAATAGGAGTGGCACAAATTTGAGAAGGGGATTTTTGCTTCAGCACACATGCCCATACAAGCACTTTTCAGTGGGGCAAGTTGTGCCACTTGGGGCAAAATAACCTGGCCCAGCTCCTCTCAGATCTGCAGCGAGGAGGAACTACAACCTGGGGCCAGCACCTATGTTGGCCCCAGCAGTATAAAAACCTGCTCTGGTGAGTAGCTCAGGGCTACTTCCCCTCAGGAGCTTCTGAGGCTCAGCCACTTGGTATCTGAAGACACTACCCCTTGTGCCACCTCGACTGCTGAAGCAGCCCTGACCTGGAGTGGGCCCTGCTCCTTCTACCCACTGCAGTCTGGCAGTAGGGACTGCTGCCTGGCTGTAACCTGCTGCCAGCCACAACAGAATTTACCCTCTTGGACCTGCGGCCCCATGGCTGCACATCTGCCAGACCTGGATGGGGTGCCCCTGCTCTGCCATCTGGCCAGCTATCACCCAGAAGATGTGCTCCTTGTGGTGGCCCACTTTGAACTGTCCAAGTGTATCCTCTTGGTCCGAAATGGAAAAGTGGACTGCCACCTTGCCTGCCTTCCAGCTGGGTCCCCAGTGCTGGCCTTGGACAGAGTCCTCTGCCCAGATCTAGCCACTTTACTCACCAGAAGACATCCTGGAATTCCCTGTTTAAAAATTGAAAATTCTGTAATAAATTAAAATTAAAATCCCCAAAATAGTGTTCTTTTGCTATTAAAATAAATGCCACTATATATAGAGAGAGATCAGTTGAGCAATTTTTTTTATATATTTACAAGTTTAAAGCAATTTAGAAACCTACTAGTGCCTCTGTAATCATAATAAAATAAATTCTAAATATTTATACACTTTTGCATTTACTTTTGGCCCTTTTGTCATAGGAAATCAGAGCTATCCCTACCACCTTCGCTCACCAGGGTGTGCAGCACTGAGCAGTACTGACATGCCAGTGCCCTGAAACTGCCCTTGCTCCTCTCTCTCAAACTACAGCCCGCCCCCTGCCCCAGTCCTCTCACTCCTGACCCACAGGGTTAGGTATGTGGGTGAGGGGTTTGTGGGGGTAGCTTGGGGGTGTGGGGTTTGTGGGTGCATTGTGAGGGGACTGTGGGTGTGGAGGGCCATGTGGGTGGGGCTGCTCAGGAGGGGGGTCCCCTCCCCCCACAAGGCACAGCCCCCTGCACAGTTCACAGACTGCCCACTGCACAGGGGCCATAGCCCCCAACAGGGGCCACATGCCCCCCGGCAGAAGCTACAGCCTCCCTCCGCAGGGCCCAGAGCCCCCCCCTGCACCACCCACAGCTCACCCACAGCAGCAGCAGCCATCAGAGTTTTCATAGATATCATGACATTAGGGCTGGAAGGGACCTCGGCAGATCATTGAGTCCAGCTGCCTGCCCAAATGGCAGGAAGTCAGCTGGGGTCATAGGATCTTAGCAAGATAAGAATCCAATTTGCTCTTGAAGATGTTCGATGCAGGTGCTTCAACCACCTCCACTGGCAGGCTGTTCCAGGCCTTGGGGGCTCAGACAGTAAAGAAATTCTTCCTTATGTCCAGCCTGAAATGGTCTTATAGTAGTTTATGACTATTCGACTTCGCCATCCCTTGGGGTGCTCTGGTGAAGAAATGTTCCCCCAGATACTGGTAAACTTGTAGGTGGCCATCAGATCACCCCTCAGCCTGCGCTTTTCCAGGCTAAAGACCCCCATTGCTCTCAGCCTGTCGTCATAAGGTCTGTTTTCCTGATCTCTGATCATGTGCGTGGCTCTTCTCTGGACTCTCTCAAGCTTTTCCACATCCTTTTTGAATGCTGGGACTCAAAACTGGATGCAGTACTCCAGCTGCGGCCTCACCAAGGCCAAGTACCAGGGGAAAATGACGTCCTGGGATCTGCTTGAGAAGCATCTATGGATGCAAGCCAGTGTTTTGGTCACTTTAGTAGCTGCAGCATTGCATTGGAGGCTTATGTTCATCTTGTGGTCAATGATGACCCCCAAGTTTCTTTCTTCTGTAGTGCTAGCCAGCGTAGCACTGCCGAGCCTATAAGGATACTTCAGGTTTTTCTTCCCAAGGTGGAAAACCTTGCATTTTTCAGTGTTAAACACCATCAGGTTCTCGTCCACTCATTTGCTGAGCCTGTCCAGGTCAGCCTGGATCATCTGCCTGTCTTCTGGTGTGGATGCTCTGCCCCAAAGCTTGGTGTCATCGG